>NC_051180.1:183824912-183971524 GCF_013339695.2 Rhipicephalus sanguineus | reverse complement strand
ATTAGACCGCTTGCGCATCGCTCGCACCATATATGTAACGAACGATAAGCTTTTCGCGCCCTTCGCTGATACTACCTGCAGTTGTTGCATTTTAGAAACTCTGGTTGTGCTTTCGCGTGTTGATAGCAGGTAATTGTACACCGCATAAATGTATAGTCGTGAGCAAGATGAGCTAAAACTCTGAAATTACCTTTTAAATAGGCCCTAGCGGCAAAACGCAGCGAGCAAGAGCAAGAGTGTTCATCAAACCAATGCTCAAACGGAAAGGTGTCTATGGCGATTCAATACGTCACTTTACAGTATGCATTACAAGTATTCGTAAACTGAACATTAATTCGGTGTTCGGCTCATATTGATGACAACAGATCGTCTTGACGGCGTCGGACGCGGTAACGCACATGCTGTTTAAGTGCTACGTCCTATACATACATACGCTCGGCAATACTTACACTGACTGCGTTATTCCTTTCACATTTCATGCGTAAAGATACATGCAGATGCGTTCGGATATGTCAAGTGTTTTACGATGTAAGAATATTCAACGTTTTTTTTCGTTTCGTGCTCTCTCGGCGCCAACGAGCAGCGGGCGACCGAACGGCTGGCTCGCTCGATGTACACACTTTTTTCACATTCTTCACGCTCCTGCGGGGCGTTCTGGATTTTTGAAAAAGATTTATTAGCAAGAATCTCCCAATGGGCATTCACCCTCTCGCTTTAGGCTATCAACCTGATCTTTTCAATCATATCCGCTCATTAATTTTAAATGCGAAACAATTTCTTAGCGAACCTTTGGCACTTTGAGTGGTTCTATCTATCTATCTTCTACATCTTCTATCGATCTATCTATCCTCTATCTATCTATCTATCTATCTATCTATCTATCTAATCCTATCTATCTATCTCTATCTATCTATCTATCTATCTATCTATCTACTAATCTATCTATCTATCTATCTATCTATCTCTATCTATCTATCTATCTATCTATCTATCTATCCCGCCTACGCCTGGGTGCTCTCATGATCGCCTCCTGACCTTGATGTGCACAAAAATTGGCATGGGAGGGTAAGAGGATTTGAAGAATATGACTGTCGGGTCATGGCATGAATAACCTGAAAATCCTGTCGCGTACGTCATCAAACCCTTTCCTCTAGACACGTGTGGCACATACCCGTACACCACGGGCCGTGGTGTACGGGTATGCACCGCAGGTGATTCACAGTTTATATCTACCCTGGAACGGCGAGAACAGAAATTTTAAATTAAATGCGAGAGCGTTAAGAAAAACTAACATGGACGGCATTGAGCCGACGAATGGAAATAAAAATTAGGATCCCAGCAGGAATCTAATCTAAGCAATCTGCGTGGCAATCATGTATTTTATCACAGAGCCACGCCATGTGTATGAACTGGTTTGGAAAACAGCCTATGCAGGCGCAATGGCGGTGCAACGTCACTTGTGGTTGCTATGCTGGCTATCTAATTTTACAAGAAAGCAATAAACACTACATATGTACTCCTATGATACAGGCGTCATGTAGAGTTAACGTGAATTGTGGTTCCAGTGTTGGCTCCGCTTTTGTAGCAGTCTAATAAACATTACATTGTATTCCTATGATTCAGCGAGCTATATTGAAGCATTGCTCGACCCCGGAGGAATACAGTAAATAGTTATGTGTGATAGTCACATGATTGATCCATAAAATGCACTTAGTTTCGATAATACTCACGACTGTGCTCTCAAGTTAGTGCTGACGTTACGTCAGACCATGAGTTACCCTTTAAACACCAGTGCTGTCGACGTGCCTGGTAAGCCCACGATGCGCACACAGCTACTACACTTATAAAACACGTCGATTCACCTCGTAACGCATGACCCAAAGCCATAAATAAGCATAGAAGTACTTGCCGACTGCTTCGCACGAAACCGATTCCTACAACGCGTGGCATCTGCCGAATTTTTTTATATCTACACTTTATTATTTGCCTATAACTATCAGTGCAATTGCAGCAGGGCGTCTTGAAGAGCCAGTTGGTATACCTGTTACTGCGTTGAAAACAGCGCGAAGACGGACGAAGGGTAAGGAACAAACCACAAGCGCTGTCCTTGTTTTCTTAGCCTTCGTGCCGTCTTTCGCGTTGTGTTTCAACGCATTAACATGTAGCAACTGGCCCTTCAACACAGCCTTCTGCAATCGTTCGCTCCACATCAGGCTCTTTCGCAACCACTGTTTGCATAACTCAGCAGTGTGCCAGTGCTTTTGTTTTTCTACTTAGCCTTCGTCCCGTTTTCGCGCTGTTTTCAACGGAGCTACTCCTTGAAAGGCCAACTCCGGCGATTTTCGAGGGCGATGGATCTCAATGAATTCGCTGGATACGTTCCTTTGCACCTTTCCGGCATTTATGGCCAATTACAGGCTGAGACATGCGCAGCTGTTTGCAAATGAAGTTTTAAAGATTGTCTGCAAACGCCCTCCTGGCTTCCCTGGCAAACATTGCGTCTGTGACGTCAGTATTGGGAAGGCGGCGGAAGTGACGCAGCGAGGGCACCGCTAACTTCGGCGCTTCGGCCGCTAACAGAGAGCGTCCGCTAGCACAAGGCGACAGGCAGCGTTGGTTTGGCCGGCGCTTCGCTGGTCGTCCCGGCTGTCATAGTTTTCATACTCCGCTCCGGCGTGACTGGCATGCCTTGCACGACTTCCGGTTCGTTCATAACAACGTCTACGTCATACGTAGACAGTACACTCGGTTGGGTTTCGGTGTCGTGTTGCGCTTTTTTGCTTATTTAAAATTATTCTCCAATTTGCCGAGTATTTCTGCTATCGGCCCGTAACAGGAGCGTCTCAGGAACATAAAAGCACCATTACTTTGACATGGCCAAAAAATCGCCGGATTTGGCCTTTCAATCGCGATCTCTCGTAAATGTTTCATGTGGCACATGTCAGTGATAAATGGCATCTGTGTTAAACGAATAATTATCATTGATTAGGAAATGATGATATTTATCGCTGCTAATAAATAACAATACTCTACTATTTCCCGCCATCTTACTGTAACTGCATAGATTGAGATACTAGCTATCCATCTATCTTAATTATGTCCTACACTGACAGCTTTCACCCCTACATTTAAAATATGTTGAATTCATTGTCGCCATTCATTAGTAATGCACTGCATGCCAAGGTGCGATTGTAGATCAACATTAGTTAATTTTACTGTGAATTCCGCTTGGGTAACATAATTTTAAAATTCGTGCAGCTTGCACTGAGCTGGTCGACACTTGGCTGGACCTGGTTTCACTAGCCAAGTGTCGCCACATCCACTCGCACGCCGATGCGCGAATTGTTCACGGGATTACATTGTAAATCGCGAGTATATGCTAGGTGTTGATCGGGTTCGATTGGGTATCGCTTTGCAACCACAACACCAAGTAGGTTAATTAGCTTCAGTATATTAATTAGAAAAATTTGCTTAATAGCATTGTAACGGAAAAACAGTGCGAGAAGACAGGCACACACAAAAGGCTCGTGTGTGTGCCCTTTCCGTCTCTGTCTTCTCGCGCTGTTTTTTCGTTACTGTGCTACCAAACCAACTAGCCCACCGACAATCAATAGCTTAATAGGTCTCAGTGGCACATTCGAGACTTGGTCTCGATTAGCTTGCATCCCAAGTCAGACTAGCCCTAAATACAGCTTAATTAGCTTAATTAGCCTAACGCGCGCATTCGAGGCTCGGTCTCGACTAGCTTGCACTCGAAGTCAATGTAAGCCTAATTAGCTAATTATCCTAAATAAAGATAATTAGGCTCAATATTATTTACTCTTAATTAGGATTTGCTCGGCACATCTTGCCGAGCGCGGCTTGACTACGCACACCAGAACCTCAACTCAGCTTAAATATGGCTAATTCGCCCTTGACTTAATTATGCCTGGCTAATTATGTTTTTCCCTGCTCGACTAGGCTTAATTAGAATTGGCAATGATTCACTTGGCTTAACTAGGCACAGTTATGCTGAACACGCCGGCATGATGATGATTGTCGACATCGCGAGTCGGAGAAAGGGTGGGCATAACAGCTCTGCTGTAAAAATTGTAATTGTGCTGCAGAGCCCTTAATTGCCAATGAGCAAAACATTCTAAATATATTCCGCCTCTCCCTCTATGCTTTCATTTGATGCAATACAGTGATATCGTCCCATTAATTCATTGACCATCTAACTACACGTAATTGCCTACAACGACAACTAATAAACTATAAAATTTCATTTGACACATTTAATCACTCGGTTTCATAGATTTTCACCAAAAATCATCCCTGACTACTAATCATCGGTAATTGCGTGTTATTATCTCTCTCTGATCGTAATTTCATACGATGAATACCGTATATATTTCATGTACGTATGCTTCTATAGTGGAAGCCTTCTATTATCAGCTTAAAATTGGTGATTCCATTATAACAGGTGATGACTGTCGTCAGGGTGCAAATTTGCATAATGTTGCTGAGTAAAACTCAGTGTGAATTCTTGCGGGTCATTGTCAATATTGTTTATTATCCATAATAATTAAGCTAAAAGACCCGTAATCACGAATTAGCAACTTAAGAATCTTATGTCTAAATAAGCTAAAAGACCCCTAATCACTAAAGCAACTTAACATTCTTATATCTTTCATCCTCTTCGTCTCCACTCCATGTGATACATTACAACGCGATCCCCAATTAGTTTATTCTTATTTACTCCTTTCCTATTTAAAATTAAGTGTAATTAATAAAAATTCCAGAGTACGATTAGGACATCTTTTATACCTTTGGTTAGTAATTAGCTATAACCGTAGCTACTGCTGGTTACATGTGATAGCCATCTAGTATCAGCGGTGTACATTGCAATACTATATATATATATATATATATATATATATATATCTTCTACATGTCCTTCTATACTGACCGCTTTCACCACTTAGTTTTAATTAAATTGTTAATTCATTAGTACCATTTGATTAGATATACTCAATAGAGGAAAATTCAGGTGCATATTAATGTTTCTTGTTAATTGCTGCTTGCTTTCAATTACGAGGAGCTATTCTCGTTTTTGATCACCTGCTCTAATTAACCTACCATTTCTCATTGCTAATTATCAATTGAAGACCTCCCACGTATTCATACCCTTCATATCTTGAGCAGTTTCAAGCAAAACAAACTTGTATAAAAATACTGACATTTTCATGTGTTTTGGGGCCACCGAAACAGTATGAAGCGCGTGCACCCCTATAAGGTGGTTTCACTGCAGTGCACCTTTTACAAAAGTTCCCGTCGAACCGCAGAAACTTCGCCAACATCAGCCAACTTCACAGGTACGAAGATTGAATAATGGAGATTGGGTCACTACAGTGATTTAAGCAGGTGAGGGCGCATTGTTTCTATATAAATTTTTAAATTCTCTCCTATGGAGTTTCACATAGCACATAAAAGTGGTTCTCGAACCCAGGAAGTTTATGGGAATAAAGCGAAACTTCTCGCACTGTGAAATGATGACTCCCAGATTATATGGACGAAGTGATTTAAGCGTATATTGAAGCGTTGCACTACAATAAGTGTTTAAAGGTCGTTTCCCATTCAGTGACCATGGTCTCCGAGATAACAGGCGCGCGGCGGGTTTCTCTCCGGCCGTCTCAATCGCCGCGCTCCCCAGCAAATAAACGAACGTCGCGTCGCGCGCCCGGCTCCGGCGGCAGCGGAGACCACGGCAGAAAGCAGAGCGCGCGGGATTGCAGCGTGCGTGTTTTTTTTTTTTTTCTGCGTACGAGCAAGCATTGCCGCCAGGATCTTCTGGATGCACTGAAAGCAAGTATTTTTTTTGTTACTGCATTTATTTTGGTCCAATTTACGCAGAAAACCACGGCAACTGCTGAATTTTCCTGATATAAATTATTGTAAGGAGGTATTAATTCGTCTGTGGTAGTGTTACCTTTTTTTTCATTACGGTCCGTTTTGTGTCGGCGCGAAATACCTTGATTTGAGAAATATACAGGGGCGTTCTAGCATTCTTCCTTTCTGGAGACGTGTATGGGTGAAAACTGGACTAATTTTCGTCGTTGCATCAAACTGCCCTCCAATCGTGACACATCGTTTTACTATTTGATCGCGTACGGATATTTATGAGTTGGTCAACCGAAGCACGGTTTACGCTCTAGATAACTGAGTGCCCTGGCGATGTCACTGAAGTAGATGATAAGTAATTTTGCCGGAATATTGTTGAAGGCTTCGATTAGCCGACCTACATTTACTCCACAAGTCGTCACAGTGAAAGTGCCCGAGTTGTCATCGCCTCCTTTTTCGTCATCCGGATTTTACTTACATTTTGGTAGCACAATGACAATATCAGTATCGTGTTCATTTACTGTGCTCTAGACTGCATCCAAATCAATCAATGGAACATAAATGAACAAACGCGCCTCTAACCAGTCCGTGGTCGTCGCAGAACCGGCGACTTTCAGTCTAGACCACGGTCTAGACGTATGGCGACCGCCTGCAACCTCCTCCCTGTCTCCTGCGGCGCGACGGGAGGTACATAGTTGGAAAGGGAAACTGGGGAAGCCTCGTGGGCAAGTGCGAGGCATTGTGCGCTATGCGAGCGCGGCTGTCGCGCCAGACTTGATGGCGCCGGCGACATCGCGAGGAGAGAGCATGACGATTGCTGATGCCGAGTTTGGTCGGCTCAGTTAGCGTTCGGCTCCAGCGTGCGCTCGACGTTATTTCTTTGTAACGCGCTCATGCTGCGGCGTTTGCGCGGTTTTTTATCTTGCGTGCTTGTGTCGCTGGCGTTCTGCGTAAAGAAGACAAAATTTTGGCGTGGAAGTGGAAATGAATGTTCGATTCAATAACAGTGATTTATTAATTGAAGTTGCAGACTACTTACGGCTATATAACTGACACTCTGTCAGTGCTATCTTTTTTTTTGTTGTTGTTGTCGCTGTTGCTAGAGAAAATGCTGTGAAGTCCTGTGTCTTCTCTTTAATTTCAGGAATATGGCATACAGCTGCGTACCCTTCTGCAAGTCGAATAGCAAAAAGAAGCTTGGGATGCCTGTAAAGCATTCCGTATAGAAGGAAGTGCCTGCAGGTTGTTAATAAAGGAAATATAAACAAAGTGTCGCTAATGGAAAATTTGAGTGCTGCTGTACGTGTGTGTTCATTTCGCTATATGTTGTTAAACCGAACGAAAAAATGCACAAAGGAAGCAAGCACCGATACCTGCTTTTTGCGATACTGCTTCCGTCGCAGGCCTTAAATCTAGCTTACAACATTATCAACATATCTACTGTGGGCTCGGGGCCAGTGGTCGGCCAAAGCCCTCACAGAACACATAGGCGACAAGAAAAACACGTTTAATTTACGGAGGCCCGGCAACGACTGATCGGTCTTTAGCGGCAGGGCGAGCGCGAGTCCCGGGCGTCATCACGCCCAGCCTCATCATGGTCCTTTTTTTCTTCTTCTCCTTCGCTAGCGTGCCCATACTATACAGCCCGCAAATTTCGAAGTATAGTAGGTTTCTAGCACATGCGGATCTCTTGCAGAGGCATCGTTTTTCTAAATGCTCTAATAAAGGCGGCGCAAATCTACAGAAAAAAAAGCCCATTTGAGAATCGATAGGCCCCGGCATTGACTTGGCCTCTCGTACACCTTGACCAGACATTTCCAAATCAGCGCGAGGTTAATAAAAGCGCAAAACCATTTTTTTCCTCGCCACATGCAATCTGCGCCAACAGCGCGGCAGCGTTTCCGGATGGATGGATGGATGGATGGATGCTATGAGCGTCCTCTTTATAACGGGGCGGTGACACGTCTGCCACCAGGCTCGAAGAAAAAAATAAAAATAAACTTCCTTGTTTCATGTTGGCCTAATACCTTATCTACATTGATTAAATCTATGTTATTATACCAAAAAAATATAAATTCATGGTCTATCTCTCTGCCTCTCCAGGCAGAATGACCTTATTTTTCCCCCATTATTTATTTTTGTTCTTTATCTCTACTTTTCTGCCACCAATACTCTAACCGTCTCTTACTTATTTCTATCGCGGACGTGTCAGCTTTCCATTGTTGTCCCTAAAACCCAAGGCTTCATGTAGACTCGTGCCACACGTATACCTGGGTGAATATCGCCACATTCAATCAGTACATGTTCCATCGTTCCTTAGTTCCCCCGCAGCATGTACATTGTTCTTCTTCGTTACTGAATCTCGCTTTATACTACGCGTTCTAAGGCAGCCCGACCTTGCTTCAAACAGTAAAGCGCTTCCCCTTGAATTATCATTAACCTTTCTTTCCTTATTTCGTTTTTTTCCCTTTCGGTAGTTACTCAGAGCCGGCTTCTTTTCCATCGCTGCCATCCAATAAGTCCTCTCCGCTCTCTGACCTTCCGCTTAATGCTCCTTGTTGCCATGTCGCCCGCACTGCTAGCCGTATATTTACTGGTGAGCCTCCTAGTTCTTTTTCTCCACTGCGTGTCAACGCTTTTTCTATACAAATACATGAAAACCTTCTCTGCCCATCTACTCTTCTTCATTTTCCTCAGCCTCTCTTCGAATCTCATTTTGCTCTGAGCTTCCCGCACTTCAAAGCCTGTCATCCCATATCACCCTTTACAGCCTCTTTGTCGTCTTCTTCCCGTGAGCGCCCAACGCGAGGCGGCCCACCGTCCTTGATTTACATCCATTCCTGATTGTACCTCTGACTTCATGCACACCACTGAGTTCCCATATGTAAGGCCCGGGACCATCACACCCTTCCACAGCACTCGAAGCACCTCGTACCTATTGTACCCCCATAAAGCTCTGTGCTTCATAATTGCAGCATTCCTATTTCCTTGTTACCGATGCTTTCTCTTGTACCTCCATATATCTATCCCCTCTTTACCCATACTCCGAGGTACTTGTACTCGCTTACCCTCGGTATTTTTTGGCCCTGTATAAAGACCGCATGGTCTTCGTGATCATTGAATACCATCAATCCACATTTTGTTGCACTAAATCCTAGTCCTAGAGCCTCGCATTCCCTTCCGCATATATCTGCCAGTCGCTGTATATCATCCTGACTGTCCGCAAATAAGACAATATCATCAGCATAAAATAGACCTGGAAGCTTCTGCTCAACCATCGTGCCGACCTGTTTGTGTGACAAATTAAATCCAATGTTGCTACCTTCTAGCGCTTTTTCCATCCTCACCATGTACAGCATGAATAACAGCGGGGACAAAGGGCATCCCTGTCTCAGCCCCTTGCTAATTTCAACGCTGTCCTTGCTACTTATTCCTTCCCATTCTATACAAACTGTATTTTCTCGGTATATTTCCCTCAAAAGCTGTATACAGTCGTCACCTATGCCCACTTCTTTCAGTATATCCCACAAATTTCCTGATTAACGTTGTCATACGCCCCGGTAATATCTAGATAAGCTACGTATAAAGGCCTGTTTTCTATTTTCGATATTCCTATACACTGGGTAAGAACAACAGATTATCCTCTAACCGCCTGTCGATTCGAAATCCATTCTGAAGTTCTCCCAAAATATCATTTTGTTCTACCCACTCTTCTATTTTTAATTTTACTGCCTGCATCGCCAACCTGTATAGCACCGATGTAAAGGTTAGCGGTCTATACGAGCGAATGTTATCCTTTTCTCCCCTGCCTTTATAGATTAAGTTCATTCTACTTTTTCGCCAACTGTCTGGTATTTCCCTCTCCTGTAAACACTTTTCTACGGCTTTCAGCAGTGCTTCTTTAGTGTTATGTCCGAGTTCGTTAATGAGGCTGACGGGAACTCCATCTAAGCCCGGTGTAGTGCGCTTGGAATTTTTCCTTCGGCTTCTTCCAATTGAAATTCTCTAGTACTACATCTTCGTCGGTTTGCACTCCTTTGAGCACTTTTACTCATCGGGGAAATCCCCTGGGCGACCTTTTTAAACGAATCGGCTGTTATCTTCGGATGTAACCCAGCGCTTCATACCCTTCCAATTGATTTCCTCCTTCATCTACCATATGTTGTTGCATTGTGACAGACTTCCTACCCAGCGCTTTAGGTGGCTCCAAAATATCCTAGGCGCGGCCTTCTTCTTTTCGCGAACTCTGTCATCCAGCGTTCACATTCACCTTTAATTTTTGCCTCGACTAATTTCTGCACAATGATTTTTGCTCTAAATATATTTCCCATATTTGGTTGACTTCGTCCTGTGGCCGCTTCTGCTTTTTTGCTTGTCTGTGCTCCCGTGATGCCTCACGTCGCTTCTCGATCGCCTCCCGGATTTCTTTGTTCCACCAACTTTTTGGCTTTCTCTTTCCTTTCCAACAAATAGTTTTCTTCTCTTTTTCCATTTCTTTCTGTGATTATATGTAGCAGCTCACTATACTTCCAGTCTTTACCTGGTAGTTCGTCTACTTTTCCTCGACTCTTGCGGCTATATTTGTTATTTGTTTGTCATTTAGATACAAGCTGCCAAACTTTGATTCTATGTTCTTATTATCAGTTTTATATCCCATTTGTAATATTATGCGTTTATGATCACTACCCAGGCTGTTAATGCCTTCCTCGTCTATTCTCATCTCTCTAAGTTTGTCATATATTCCTTCTGTCATGAGACATAATCAATGCCGATTGCCTGTTTCCGACTTCCCACGTGATCTGCCCCTCACACTTAGGCCCCACGTTAACTATCTCAAGACTATGTTGCTCGCAGAGATCTAGCAATAACTTGCCATTGGTGTCTGAATATCCGTCAAGGTCATGAATGTGAGCGTTCATGTCCCCTAGAAGGATTATTTCGGCATCATGACCAAATTCTTTAATATCGGTGCTTATGCATTTCACTATCTCCAGATTCTTTTCTCTGCAGTTATTCCCGTCCACAAGTAAGCTACACCTAGCCACGTTTTTCTTTCCACCTACTGTGCCCGAAACCACATATGCTCTGAACACGTTTGTTTCACTCTATCCAATTTTGTTCTGCTATGGATTAGCATTCCAACACCCCCACCTCTCCTTTCTGATGTGATCTGTTACATCCTTCCCAAATATAATTGTCAATATGTGGTGGCTCTTCCAAGTCTCTAAGGTGTGTTTCTGTAACCGCATAAACACCTATCTGTTCCTTGTTTAACTGTTCCTCAATCTCTAACCATTTTGCCTTTTTCTGCCACCCTGCATGTTTATGTAACTAATTGCAACACGCGCCTTCTCCCTTCTTTTACCTCTTCTCTGGTTTTCGCTATACTGCCTGTCAAGAGTCCCCCTGGTTGTTTTCCTCATTACAAGCTACCCTGGGCACGAAGGGCCCGCGTGCCCCCCAAAAAAGCTACTGTGCGTCCTGCCAGTCGCCAGCCACCTCATGACCAAGCCTCTTATCGAGTGAATTCTGTCTCTTTGGAAAACCACCCCACCTGTGCACCTCCCTGTTTATATCCACTACCTCGAAGCCCTTCTCTCGACTCATTCGCCATATCTCTTTGTTTTGCGATCGAACAACCGCTTCTTTGCAAGCTTGATATTTCGCACGGTACTTCCGGTATTGTGCAATACCACTATCTGCACCTGAGGGGAAATGGCGCGCATGTCATCGACCCCTTTCGCCAATGTGGTCGCTAGTTCGGCTGATTCTTCATTCAAGGACGTCGTTTAGACCTCGCGCGATTATCACGAGGTTACGTCCATTAGCCTTAGTTGCGAGTTTTTGCGCAGCTTGTCTCATCACTGATCCCAGCCTATGTCCCGGGAACTTCCCTATTAAAACTCGTTTGTCGCCTCTCACCCCTTTCCTTGACTGCTTCTGCGCATCTAACTAAATCGAGTCCCCGGCGATTATCACGTGCTCCGACTCTTCTGCTGGACCGTCCCGCACCTGGCCACTGCTCGGTTATTAGCGCGTGCCACTGCTGCTTTGTCCCCTCCCCTTCCCAAAACTACTTCGCGGAAGCTGGCTCCTGTGACCCTTGCACCTGTCTTTTCCAAACCTGTTTCCCCTTCGCGTCTACCACTGTGGGGGTCGATGCCCAGCTGTTCCCGTTTGGCTTGCTTCTTGTTCACCATGACTACCTTTGCTAACCCCTCTCGGCTGACTTAAGCCTTTCCCCCACAGCCATCGTTTTTTTTCCCGCTCTGTCGCCAACGCATTCTCCAGCTCGGCGATTCTTACCATGAGCTCATTCTGGGCAGCATCATTATTTCCATTTTCGCCTCTAACTCGCATTGCTTACACTTGGCGTCAGCTCCCTCTGTCTTCTCATCCGTACAAACCTCTATTTTCCATCCCATTCCGCACCCTGTACACTTTACGGTCTTTTTGACCATGGCTAGATCGCTCACACGGCGGATTAGATACACTAGAGTCAAATGCTATCACAAAACTCCGCAAGTATGCTATACTTCAAAGCACATGTGTGCCTTTCAGCCACGTGCGACCGAACAAAAAAAAAAAAAAAAGACCCAGGCGACTGTCACACAGGAAACAGTACAAAATTACAAGCCCTATTAAGCTTCAATCTAGTGCGTATGTACTCATATAACTAAAAAAACCAGCTCGAATCATGCAAAAAAAAAGAAAAAAACTTATCTGACGCGGTCATTCCGGAGCCCACGAAAAACACGTCCGTCCTCTACAGCTCTCCGATCGCAAGTAAGAGCGCCGCGGTGCGGAGAAAAGTGCGCGCCACGCCCACCTCGGGAAATACGCTCTCCCTCCGTGCGATTGGGACTAAAGCCCCTCCATCGGCGTCTACTGCCGCTTTTTTAAGTACCGCCATCTATTGTTCGACGACGACGCCCACTTCCGGTTCCGGAGCTCCGGAAGGAAGTTCGTGAGCCACTTCCTTCCGCTTTTCCTTCAATCTTGTTTCTGCGAACGCATGTGCACACGCGAGAAAGCACATATTTGCTTCTCCGTTTCGCAAGTGTTGTTGTTTTGAGGTTCGTCATAAACTGCCTGCCGCCGAGCGAGTTTTCGCTCGGTGTTTCTGCGTCGCTGAGGGCATGGGCGGGCATGGGGCAGGTGCATCAACCGGAAAAGCAGCAAAAACATCATGGCGGCACTTTGGCTTCCGCTAGGTGGGGAACCGGTGTAAAGGGAGAGGGGGCGGACGAGTTGGCGCTACTTAACTAGCCGGCGGAAAACGCATGGAGGGGCTTAATTGGGACGGCCGGAGAAAAACCCGCCGCGCGTCCGCCATCTCGGAGGCCATGCAGTGACGCTGCACTCAGAAGCCAACGCAACAGATGGCGCTAGTTGTCGATGTCCCGAATTCCAGAGATGGCTAACGACACTGACATTTTTTTTACACTAAAGTTTATTATGCCGGGGTCCACCACGGCTCCACTGACGTACTTCCGTCACGGAAATGACGTTTTTAAAGTATAAAGTCTAACAGTGGGCAAAGAAAAAAAACAGAAGAAAAAGTTCCGCCACCGGAATCGAACTTACCACCCCTCGCTCCGCAGCGCGAAACGATTCGGCCACGGACGGTACGTTCTTCACGATGCTAATGACGAGCTATTTATATAAGTCATCTGCCGGTGGCGGTACTCAGAGATCGGCGTTACAGCGGGTTTACGTTGTCACTAGCGAGATGGCGCGAAGGGCTCGAAGAGCATAAAAGAGCGCGCTTGAAATGTCGTCGCCGCTGCGACGAGCGCCCGCATCTACACGGCGTGGTCGCTCGCGCGTGCGCTTATATCGTGATCGCGGTGATTTGTACGTCTCGTGTTGAGAGCACGAAGGTCACCTTGCTCACTGCAGCGGGCCGCTTTTGCGAAAGGAGCGCGGTGCTCAGGCAGAAATAAGTTACAAATGTGACAATTAGTTCGCTCTCACCCTGTGTATGTTCGTTCCGTGCGTCCTTTCTGCTTGAGCAGCGCGTTGCAAGTTTCCAGCTGCTTGCTGTTCTTCGCGTGACATTACAATTTGTTGCCGTAGCATTCATTCCTTCGCCCTTGGGGCGAAAGAATTCGCAGCAAACACTCAACTACGTCTGCGAAGACACGTGTCACTTTCGTGTTATAACGATTCCTGTGACAGAGGGATCAGCCATTTTTTAACACGAAAGTGTTTTATTGCCGGGGTCCACCAAGACTTCAGTGATGTATTTCCGTCACGGAAATGACGTCGAAAAATGTACACGATCAGATGGCAAGAAAAAAATTTCCGTCAACGCGCTTCGAACCCACGACCGCTCGGTCCGCGACAACATATGCCGGGCGCGCTATCCACTGCGCCACGGTCACAGACTCTAGAGCGTCACAAAACGCACCTTTTATATCTACCACTCTCCCGGTCGGCGGGGTCGTGTGTGCCCTCTGGGAGCGGCAAAGTAAAGTAATTCATAATTACTGTGGCCTCCGCGATTAGTACCCGCAACGCGTTACACGTTCGTCCCATTCGGCGCGTTTTCAATAAAGTGCAATTTTGTCAATGCCTTAACACGCCGCGACGTGGCGACCTTAACGCAAGCGTCGTAAAAGCGTCGGCCTCGCTCATAGCATCACGCTAATCAAACCATAAATAGCTCTGCGACGCGCGCCTGCCTCACCTGGCTGTAACAACACGTCCCCCCCCCCCCCCCCCGATACTTAAGCGCGCACAGACAAGGACAAAGGGAGGTGACGCACAGTATAATCCCTTTGTCCTTGTCTGTGCGCGCTTACGTATCGGGAATGGAAAACCAACTAGCCCAAAAATCAGTGCTCCTTACGTTCCCCCCTACGCGCTTGGCCCGAGCAAATTACGGCAGGGCTACCGGGGCGGCACGACGCGCTTTGCGTTTCCCTCTTGTGCGGCCGTGGTGTTCAATCAGATTTTAACATGCCGCAGGATAGCGACCAAGTTCTGCGTTCAATATGCGACGCTCTTCTGGCTATCACAACTCGTTCTCTGATTACGCTTTCACCGTTGACTATACAGCTACCACAAGGGTTTGTTTAATCGTTGAACATGGACGTTAGTCGTCGGCATGGAGATGTACCACCAAGCATCAAAGTGGGTGCATTCACGTTAAACGACGCTACAGCTGCCAGACATCATTATACATTGTGCAAACTCTTTTGTATCAACGTACAGTAAACATTCAGTTACTTCTCTAAGGGCACGTTTTAGTTTCGTGTTATTCCGATTCCTATGACGGAGGGGTCAACCATACTTTTTATGTTTCCGCCCGTGTGCTCCAGCGAGCACAGGCGATTAGGTCTACGCATCCCTATTGGTGGATCAGTCACGTGATGGCGCTCGAGCTATCTCGACAAGAACAAGCACGCGAATGCGTCTACGCTAGGGGTGTGCGAATAGTGG
Organism: Rhipicephalus sanguineus; assembly: GCF_013339695.2. Classification (NCBI taxonomy): domain Eukaryota; kingdom Metazoa; phylum Arthropoda; class Arachnida; order Ixodida; family Ixodidae; genus Rhipicephalus; species Rhipicephalus sanguineus. Next base: position 183,956,197 of record NC_051180.1, on the reverse strand, counting down.
AATTTCATCTCGAATCGAATTCGAATCGACTAGTGCCGAATAGTGGCCAAAAATATCGAATATCGAATCGAATATCGAATAGTATATTTACACGAAATGTGTACCGCCACTTACGGCAAGACAAAGGAAAATCAGGGACGCTACGGCGTTCTGACAGCTTCATTGCGCCCTTGTCGGAAGTGGCTTTGTTTCAGCTTTTGTGAGCGCGCAAGCATGTTGATAGAAGAGCCACCATTCCAGTCAGCAGCGCCACTCCTAACCTCCTAACAGAGGAGGGGCACGGTAGCTAGTTTTCTTTCCCTATGGTCGCGCAATACGGCTCATCTGGCAACGGTACTGTGTTTCATATGCCTGTGTGCTCCGGGCTTAAAAGTCTTCGGGCGCCCGTTCACAGCAGCGTTTTAAGTGCGCGCCGGAACGATGGGATTTTCTGAACTAATGGTGCGGTGTGGCAAGGGCTACTGCCCAGCGTGAACTAATTTTACATGCAAAGTCAATCACCGAGGAAAAGGAAATAGACAACCACCCGTTTGTACCACGAAGTCACAAGGAAATCCATACGGATTTCTCAGAAATAAAGCCTCTTAGTTGCCGACAAGTTTCGGCAACTAAGAGGCTTCATTTCGAGAAATCCGTATGGATTTCCTTGTGGCTTCGTGCTACAAACGGTGTGGGTGTCTATTTTCCCTTTCTGAACCCTTCCGCCACCTTGCGGGATTCCGCAGAACTGATTTGCGATCACCGAGGGTTTCACAGGCCAAATTCATGTCGTTTACGGCGCTTGCGGGCATATGCGACCGAAGTACGCAAGAAGTCCGCGCCTTCGTTTCTGGAGCGATGTTGTGAAGAACTGGACAGTTTTCTCATGTGTTTTTCTACGTGCCGAAAATGACGTAATTCCTTTAAGGTCAACATGCGCTCGCTTTTGAACCAGGATGTCGGTGAAAGTTTAACGAACGGCGACGTTAGCGTTAGTTTTAGCCATCCACCCTAACCAACATAGTGTAGGATGATCAGCGCAACCTTGACTCCCGCAAACACTCACACAAACACTCACTCATCCACCCGAGGAACACCACACGACACTCAGCGCTCTGTGTGTTCCTCGGGTGGATGAGTGAGTGTTTGTGTGAGTGTTTGCGGGAGTCAAGGTTGCGCTGATCATCCTACACTATGTCGAATAGCCAACTAGCCCAACAAAAAGTTTTATTGAGCACCCTAACCAAGTTGCACCATTGGCCTTCGTCGCGTTTTAGATATTTCGTCCTGTGGAATTATTCGTAACTTCGAATACTAGCTATTCGAAAGTCGAATCGAATTATTCGTTCCGGAACTATCCGATTCGAATGCGAAACTAGAATATTCGCACACCCCTAGTCTACGCGCAATCCGACCGTTTTTTCCCCCGATGTTTCTTCCTTTAATTGTGTCGGTGCCATGACAATTGTTCGTAGCCACAGTACTGTGCTGCGTACTCAAATGCGTGCGGCGTCTTTCGCTCAAATTCTGATGCCGCTATAGTGTCGTTATCGAAGTTTGCCTTGTGTGGTCCTCGTTGAAAAGTCTGCAAGAATGGGATTCTTTGCGTCTCGGCGGCTTTCACACATCAGCGATTTCGAAGATCTCGTGGATAAAAGCTTCACTCACACACGATAGGATCGACTTTATGCAAAGGACATTCTAACAATCGGCGCACCACTGTTGCCGATGCTAGATACAATGGAACAAGCATTTACGTAAGAGAAGATATTTTGGGCGCACTATATTTTTGTTCTCCCTGCTAAATGCCTGCTTGTTTCGATAAGCTGTTCATAAATGACTGCGCCTATGTTTGGGATGATGAGAAAGAAGAAAGGGTGCTGCTAAACAACAAACCAAAAAAACTACGGAAAACCAAATAGTCCGAACACCCGCAGCACCGCACAAAGCAAAAAAATAACATTACTAAATGTGAACGACAGAAGTGTCGTGAATAAGGTGCAGCCACTCGAAGACTTGTTGCTACTTTATGAACCAGATATTGTAACAATCACGGAAACCTAGCTTCCACCAGCTGTACTCGATTAGGAATTCACACCACGTAACTATGCTGTCATCCGAAAGGACAGACCATCTCGTGGCGGAGGCGCGGCGTTGTTAATTTGACGTTCTATTTCGTCTTTATTGCTGCCTCACGGTCCAGACAGAGAGGCGATTTTCTGTAAAAAAACGTGCAATGGTTCAAGCACAGTAGCGGGTCGCGTTATCGTAGGCCATCCTCTGGTCCCGAATGTATACTTTCCACTCACGATTTTCTTCAGAAACATGTCGGCAGCTCTGCCACCATACCAATGGTGATTTTAACCTTTCTCATATAAACTGGAGTAGCATGCACCACAGAGGCTTTGTCGATTTGATGTTAAATTTCAATAATAATATCTGGGGTTCAACGTCCCAAAACCACGATATGATTATAAGAGACGCCGTAGTGGAGGGCTGTGGAAGTTTAGACCACCCGGGGTTCTTTAACGTGCACCTAAATCTAAGTACACGGGCCTCAAACATTTCCGCCTCCATCGAAAATGCAGCCGCCGCTGCCGGAATTCGATCCCGCGACCTTCGGGTCAGCAGTGGAGCACCATAACCACTAGACCACCGTGGCGGGGCTTGATGTTAAATTTCAACCTCCATCAAGTTGTTTCATCCCCAACGCGTGTGCAGGAACAGCCACAAGTATATTGGACCTAATACTTATTAGTAGTCATTCTTAACCTCGTCGACGCTCAAGTTGATGCTGTGGAGGGTATTTCGGACCACAGAGTCGACCACAGCTTACGCTTTTAAATCAACAGCACTCATGTTCCGAACTTTAACAAGCAGACGACGCCAGCGTACTAACCCATTTAGCTCATGAAATTTTACGAGTGGTTGGCATTGAATCTAATCCTGTCACAACAGCAAGGTGACCTCTGGGGCTACGATTCAAGCACACTGTTTCTTACAGCATGAATAACTTCATCCCACTACGGCTTACACGGCCCGAAAGAAATAACCCCTGGAAAACAGGAGAAATTCTACATGCGAAACGAAAAAGTTAAACGACTACGGAAAGCAGTAAAGAGAAAGCTTTGCAGTGCGAATGCATGAAAGCTAAAAGACAGCTATTTCAGATTTCAAGACCTAAAACAAAACAAGCAAAAGAGCACTACTTCAGGGTAACGCTGCCGTCATTTATTACTGGTAACCCACAGAGGTTCTGGAACCATTTGCGCCCTAGGAAAACAGGCAGTCGTCATTATCGTTAGAACAGAAAAGGGCCCAAGTCTAATAAATACAACAACTTTTTCCACTCTGTCTTCACAAAAGATAACAGACAAAATCCCACAGCTTACACCCCCTGATACTTCGGGAATCAATCCAATACAAGTAAGTGACGAAGGACTATTTAGTCTTTTGCTGGAACTGGACGGAAGAAATATTCGGGACCGGACGACATTCCCCAGTTCTTTTCTTAAGCGATATGCGGAATGGTGCAGCAAATAGATTGGTTAGTTTTCCGCAAATCTCTCGCCGTATCGAAGCTCCCAGATGACTGGAAAAAGGCTAAAACAACACCGATTCCCAAAGCAGGAAAGAGCGACAATCCTTCAAACTTCAGACCTATATCGTTAACCAGCACATCATGCAAATTATTAGAACATATACTTTTAAAAACACTTCACCGTCTTCTTGTAGACTAGCGGCACCTTGTCATCGAGTCAAATACGGGTTCCGTAGCAGATTATCGACAACAACGCAACTAACATATGTTGTTTCATGATTTGGCGCTATCTATGAACAAGTGCACGAAAACAGATATCGTATTACTAGACTTTTTCTAAGGCATTTGATACCGTATGCCACAACAAATTAAATGCAACGCTCGAAATATTATTGGAGATGGATTACTAACACGTTCGATTGAAGACTTTTTCAACTGGCCGCTCCCAATATGTCCTGTTTTAACAAGTACCGTCACATATCCCACCTGTCACGTCCAGTGTACCACAGGGCTCCGTTCTGGGGCCTTTGTTGTTTATTATTTTTATTATTGACATCACAGAAAACATAACTTGCAACATTAAGCTGCATTATTTACAAAGAAATTAGCAAACATTCAGGTCACCTTGCACTCACTGATTCCTTAAGCATTCTCTCCAACTGGTGCGACACGTGGCAGATGTCGATTAACCACACACAAAAAAAAAACAGTATGCATGACGATAACCCGAAAGAAAGGAGCTATCAGTTATGATTAGAGCATTAAAGGCACTAGGCTTCAAAAAGTGAATAAACAAAAATATCTAGTTGTCACGATTGTGTCATATCTCCAATGGGATGCGCACATCTCCAATGTTACTTCGTTTGCTCTGCGCAAGCTCTTTTACCTTCGCAGATGCCTCCGGCTGGCCCCTCAATCTACCAAGGCTTTAGCCTATACTACCTACATTAGACCGGCATTAGAATACGCCAACACAATTTGGTTTTGTTATAGCGTCGCTAACAATAAAAAAATAGAAAATTTACAGAGGAAAAACTGCAAGATTCATCTGTAACAAATATAAACGCACTGATTCTCCCACAAATATGCTAACAAGCGCTGACCTCCAAACACTAGCGATTAGAGCAAAGCAAGCGCGCCTGAAATTTCTTTTCCAGCTACTTCACCAACTATTATAAAATTGACACATCATTGTACATCCGTCCATCAGAGTCTCGCGTAACCCGGCTCAAACATTCGCACACAATAAAAGAGTACTGTTACCACAATGACACTTTCAAGCATTCTTTTTTTCCGCTTTCTGTCAGGAGTGGAACTGTCTGGATCCTCTCTTACTAACGCGAATTCATGATCTCACTTTGTCTCCCAAATAGAAAGTATCCGCTGATGATACAATATCGCAACCAGCCCCAGATTCATTCATTTCGTCACCATCGAAAGCATATCAGTGGCCAAGTGCTCAGTACAGTGTGTTTTCTGGTTTGCTGTGGCTTGCCTGTGTAGCACTTCATTTCATGTATATTTCTGTAATATATCTATATTACGTTCGTATTGTATATTGTATATTCATTCTTTTATATTTCTGTATATGATTTCCATATGTATATTTGCATACTGATTGTCAATTATATTAAGAAACTTACATTGTATAACTTTTTGATCACTCCACGGGATTCCTGCTTTTGTTTTGTTGCACCTGCATGCCGAACCTACATGCCCACCTGCTATTGCCTCGGAAAGAGACTGGCAGTATTGAAAATAAATAAATAAATTGTTGAATAAGGTATTTTAATGAAAGTTTTATTGTTAGCACAAGTGCTCTCCCAGCTGTCCTCCGTTTTGCAACCAGTACATTACCTAGGCCTCTGTATGGTTTTCGCCTGTCTGTTTACTGTCATATGTCCTTTGTAATATGCTGCTAAAACGTTCCTTGCTTTTTTTTCTTATTTTTTAACTGTCTGCGTCATTTCTAGTATTTACATATCTACATCCATGTGAGTTCACGGTTATGTCAAGGCGATATTGACGACAAATGTAAAATAATTTGAGCGTGCCTAGAGTATGCAGTGACAAACATTTTGCCTCGGATTAGTAAACAGCGAAATTAAATATGCATTATAATAATGGAAATTATAAAAAAAATCTTAAAATGCTACCGAAGGGAATTTGAAAAACATAATACCAAGTACTCCGTTTTTCTGATGAGCGTCCCCACGAGCCCTTTTATGCTGTTTTCTATCGGCACCTGAGTTTTCTTTTGTCTGACCTTAAATACATCATGCTCTATTGCAAGCTTTTAGGGGTGCCGCCTGTATCGTGTTTATACAAAGTATTTCACGTAACTGTAACCAAATATTTACAAAGACGTGGTTAACCACAACTGAATAAACCCACCGAAATGGTTTACCGTCATGCTGCTATCGTTAGGGTACTTTTATATTGCGCTTAATTTGTAAATAAGGAACATGAATTATTCATGCTTAGTTTCCACAGCGCGACTGGGACGCGGACGGAGAAGGAACACGCAAACACACACACAGCGCTGTGTGTTTGCGTGTTCCTTCTCCGTCCGCGTCCAGTCGCGCTGTGGAACTAAGCATGAACAACCAACTAGCCCGCCAACGCACTTTAATGAATTATTCAACATTTCTGATATTCACTAAGGGCCAAGAGCGTTCGTTACGTTGTAGAGGGCATTCTAAAACGACCGATCCAATAGGTGACCGGCAAAAGAGCGAGGAGTTGTGGGATGCTGTCGTCTGCTGCCGGTTTCCGGGTTCAAGCCAAGCCGACGACTAACCGCTCCGCCGTAGGCCTTTCATTGTTCGGCATTCTCGCACGCGGCATTATCCCCTTGCAAAACCATGGTCGGCCGTTCAGCTGTAGGCTTGTCCAACTCGAGCGTTGAAGGCAAACGTAAATAGCAAGTTTAGCATGTGTTTGCTGCGAATATTATATCGAGAACTGAATTCTCGCGCAGGCGCACCGCAGACAGCACCTGTCATGTGATTCGTACCAACCACATCCAGGTAAAGCCCGCATCAGCCTCAGTTGGCACCCATACGCAGGAAAGATAATTTGTGTTGCGGAAAAAGAGGAACCTGCGTATGAAAAGGTGTGGTAATCCCAACTCTCCCTGTTTCACTCGCTTAAGCAGATTAGTTGGACTTCGTCTCTACCTGAGTGGTTGTCGAGGGTAGAGCCCTTGACAGCGCTCAAGGAATTTTAAACTTGTGTCTGTCCAGTAGGACTGTCACAACTTGTTGTCGTTCCTTTCATGTGCCGATTGTTTGATGTACATGTCTAATAATAGGCAATAAAGCAAAAAAAAAAGGAGCGGCTGTGTGGTAGAACACCTGCTTGCCACGCAGATGGTCGGGGTTCGATTCTCACTCGAACCTTAGATTTTTATTATTTATTTTATTTGCATCTTTCTCGATATTTCGGTGACGGACAAGATAATTTTTCGCTCACAACCAGTGACACCGACGCCGACACCGGAATTTCTGCGGAACGAGCTCTTTAACGCTATCGCGGTTAAACTATCCTCACCTTTCGTAGCTTGTGGTGCTTGTCAGCATTGCAGTCACGGTCAACCAAAACACAAAATCATCTTCTAAAGCGCTGACACTGCTGAAACGTGGATGGAGAGGTACACTCTTTTTAAGGAGCGGAAGAAAAATAATAACTAGGGTTTAACCTCCCAAAACCACGATATGATTAGAGCCACGCCGTAGTGAAGGGCTCCGCAAACTGCGACATTCTGGTGTTCTTTAACGTGCACTGACATCGCACAGTACACGGGCCTTTAACATTTCGCCTCCATCGAAATGCGACCGCGGCGGCCAGGATCGAACTCACGACCTTCGGGTCAGGAGCCGAGGACCGTAACCACTGCTCTACAGCTGCGGACGGAGCGGAAAAACAAAACCGTTCGTGCCGCTGCTCACCCGTGCGGTGTGTCGAATGGCAAGCCACCGCATCCCACAGTTACCTGCGATTGCTCATTTTACGGGTCACCTATTTTCTGTGGAAACGTACATGCTGCGTAGTGATTTTTTTCCGGGGTTTAACGAAAGCCGGAGAAATATGACCACGGCACTGCTCTCGTGCGCTACCGTATTGCAGCGCTCTCAAACGTGCTTCGAGCGAAACAACCCTATATTGACAATGTGGTTATGCCACGTAAAATTCCTTAAATTATTATTATTTACATGGGCCGCTCGGGTGCAACCAGAAATAATACGTGAAAAAACACCCCGTACGCACGCTTCATCATTAACGCGAGAGTGTCACGTACCGAGTTTGCCTAATTATTGTTGTGCATGTTCTGTCAGCTGCATATTATTAATTCGCAAGTATCCAAGTGAATGCGCACGTGGACAATACGGAATTACGGATGCTCTTGCGGCAGGATAAAGAAAAATCGAGATATAAAGGGAGAACGTTATGATATACGTCTAGTTTTGCTTGCTTTGCTCGCTAGGCCGTCTTCTGGCGCTGCTGTTGCAACCTAAAACCTACAGCGCGTAGTGTATTTTCGCGGGGTACAAGTAAAGAAATGGCTGCTCCTGGTCTTTGCATTTTTTCCCCAGTTACATTTCAAGTTGAGAAATCCAAAACACGGCTAGACGCAGGCACTTAGCCAGGATTTTTATTCGGGGGGGGGGGGGGGGGGGGGGCAAGGCCTAATTGTTCGAACGAAAGTCTTTCCATGGCAAAAAGAAGAAAAAGTGCCCGGAAACTATAGAAGGCTGCACGATTTCTGGGGGGGGGGGGGGGGGGGGGGGGGCGGGCTGATATCGCCTACGTGCCTGGCTTGTGGCTAGGCCGCTTAGGCCGAGTGCGGTTTGGAAACCAAGGACTTGTGGAGAAAACATTCAAACCAGGTTGAACATAAAATCTTCGACGCTTTCATTTTTGGTAATACAATTTACATAACCAGCGCTCTACCAGTATCAACTTGTTAATACAAATAATCTAATATAATATTAATAACAATTATTATTATTATTTATTTATAATTATATTATTATTATTATTATTATTATTATTATTATATATTATTATTATTATTATTATTAGATATATTATTACCCATTAACTGCCTGGATACTTCCACATTCCCTAGCCTGTGGAAACTGCTCGTGTTTTTCCAGTATTTAAGTCGGGCTCTAAAACTGACGCTTCTAATTATCGCCCGATTTCTCTACTATGTGCCGCATCAAAGATCTTCGAGCTGGCTCTTCACAACGTATTGTCTTTTAGTGTGAAAAACTCATTGATTCCTAATCAACATGGTTTTTCTCGCTCGCCGCTCAACTACCACAAATCTTGCTAGTTTCATGACGCAGATCTCCGCACCTATTTCTCAGAGAGGACAGGTTGACGTAATTTACTGTGACGTGAGCAAGGCTTTTGACGTAGTCAGCCACACACTGATTATGGTTAAACTTGCGCGCTTTGATGTTGACTTGTCGGTTGTGAATCTCCTGCAGAGCTATCTGCTCAATCGATATTGTTATGTAGCCGTAAATGGCCAAACGTCTTCTTTGTATAAAGTGACTAGTGGGTCCCTCAAGGGTCGGTACTGGCCCACTCCTATTTTTAATTTACGTTAATGATGTTTCTTTTGCCATTCGTAATTCTTCTTTCCTCTTGTATGCCGATGACATCAAGATTTTTAAGGAAATTCATTCAGTTAAGGACTGTCGCTTGCTGCAGTCTGACTAGCGCTCTTTTTCCGAATGGTGCAACGGTAATACCTTTCTATGAATACCTCGAAGACAAAATTCATGTCTATCACTCGCAAAACATACAGCGTGTCATTTCAATAAAACGGTAAGTTGGGCCAGTTGGTTGGGATTCATTTTTTCACTCGGGGACAGCGCAACACACGAGGACAAAAGATAAGGAAACGGACAACACGGCGCTGACTCGCAACTGATATTTTATTGAAAAAAGGTGAAACATATATGTACAAATTGCATTCAACTCGACATGCGCAGAACGAGAGATGCATCAAGGAAGCGTAGTTAAAAAAAATCGAGAGTCAGCGCCGTGTTGTCCGTTTCCTTATCTTTTGTCCTCGTGTGTTGCGCTGTCCCCGAGTGAAAAAATGTCATTTCAATACTCTGTCAATTCTGTGCCGTTAGGCAAGGTTTATGAAATCAGTGATCTTGGTGTTGTTGTTGACAGCGCGTTAAACTTTTCTTCTCACGTTAAGCGTGCTGCTATGCGGGGCCTTCGTTCTCTCGGATGTGTTTGTGGAATATCTCGAGAATTCAGGTCTCCCATGGCCCTACACAAATTGTACACGGCAATATGTCTTCCGCAACTTGAGTATGCGTCCGTGATATGGAATGGCATTGCTCAATCCAGCGGTAACACCATAGAACGAGTCCAGAAAAAATTCCTCAGCATATATAACCATCGCTTTGTTAAAAATGACTCTGGATCTCGTTCAAATACTGCTGAGTTATTATCGCTGCCATCACTTCACTGCCGACGAAATCGCTCTGATCTCTTATTTCTTTACAAGCTAGTCCACGGTATCATATCCTGCCCTGTACTTCTCAATTGTGTAAATTTTCGAATTCCGCGTAACCAGAGAGAACAGACCGTTTCATGTACCCGCCTGCTTCTTCCAACACTCTACCGTTCACAGAATACAAAGTCTTTATAATATTAATTTTCTTGATCTTGACGTTTTTTATAATCCACAATCACTGTTTTTATCCGAGCTTTGCACTGCTTTGACATAGTATGGCACAATGTACAAGTCTTCCCTACTCTGTCTTTCCGCATAGTTGTATATACGGAATCTAATTTTTTATTCCCCTTCAATATTTCTAATGTTGTCTTATTTTACTCCTCCCCTTTTGTGTTCATTTCTCTTTGTCTACGTGGGTTTTGCTCTTTTTATTTCTGAAGACTGTCTGTATTGTATTGTTTATTTTTATTGTTTTTTTTGCGTGCGCCTGCACAAAGACCTCACAGTTGTTCCTGGGCACGTTAAATAAATGATTTATTGATTGATTGATTGTCGGGGATTAACGTCCCGAAACCACGATATGATCATGAGGGTCGCCGTAGTGGAGAGCTCCGGAATTATTGACCACCAGGGGTTCTTTAACGTGCACCTAACCTAAGGTTTATTCCAGTATTTTTATATATGGTTCGTCGACGCCCTGATTCTGTAGTGCCTGCTTATACTCGACCGAATCAAATGCCTTCTCGTAATCTATGAAGGTTATATATAGGAGTTGCTTATATTCCGCGCATTTCTCTATCACCTGATGGATAATGTCAGTATGGTCTATTGTCGACTAGCCTGTACGAAATCCTGCTTGGTCCTTTGGTTAATCGAATTCTAGTGTTGTCCTAATTCTGTTAGCTATTATCTTTGTAAATAGCTTGCGGACAACGGACAGTAAGCTGATCGGCCTGTAATTTTTCATGTCCTTGATGTCCCCTTTCTTACGGATTAAGATGATCTTAGCATTGTTTCAAAATTGGTACCCTCACCGCCAAGAGACACTTCGTATACAGGGTGGTCAGTGTTTATAACACATTCTGTCCACCGTCTTTCAACAGATCTGTTGTTACCAGATCGTCGTCAGCGGCTTTGCCTCTTTTCCCTCCAAGGTTTTTATTTCTCCAGTCGTTAATGTCCGGTTCCTCTGCGCTACTACTAGTTACATTATCTTCCTGGTTGCCCCGGCTACTGTACAGATCTCTGTAAAACTCCTCAGCTACTTAAGCTATCCTATCCATATCGATCGTTAGTGACTGCCTTCCTTGTCCCTTAGTACATACATCTGGTGTTTGCCTGTGCCCAATTTTCCCTTCACCGCTTTGAGGCTTCGTCTGTTCTAGAGATGACTAATAAAAACATGGGACAAAGTCAGTCACGTGCGAGGCGGGCCGTGTCACCTGCCCCTACAGCGTAAATTAAATAAAACAATGCAACTCGGCTTCCTAGATGAAGCTCAGGAGCGGTCTATACAATTCGTGAATCCATTTGGTATCAACGTCCATCGACACTGTCGGCGAGCTCAAGGTGAGGTTCTGATACTTAAAGAGTACTCGAGAGAGCATACTCGGCGTTTACTAAAAAAGAGTACTCGAGAGAGTATGGTCGGCGTTTACTAAAATAAAGTGTGCATTGATTAGACCGCGTGCGCATCGCTCGCACCATATATGTAACGAACGATAAGCTTTTATCGCCCTTCGCTGATACTACCTGCAGTTGTTGCATTTTAGAAACGCTGGTTGTGCTTTCGCGTGTTGGATAGCAGGTAATTGTACACCGCATACATGTATAGTCGTGAGCAAGATGAGCTAAAACTCTGAAATTACCTTTTAAATAGGCCATAGCGGCAAAACGCAGCGAGCAAGAGCAAGAGTGTTCATCAAACCAAATGCTCAAACGGAAAGGTGTCTATGGCGATTCAATACGTCACATTTACAGTAGTGCATTACAAGTATTCGTAAACTGAACATTAATTCGGTGTTCGGCTCATATTGATGACAACAGATCGTCTTGACGGCGTCGGCACGCGGTAACGCACATGCTGTTTAAGTGCTACGTCCGATATACATACATACGCTCGGCAATACTTACACTGACTGCGTTATTCCTTTCACATTTCATGCGTAAAGATACATGCAGATGCGTTCGGATATGTCAAGTGTTTTACGATGTAAGAATATTCAACGTGTTTTTTTCGTTTCGTGCTCTCTCGGCGCCAACGAGCAGCGGGCGACCGAACGGCTGGCTCGCTCGATGTACACACTTTTTTCACATTCTTCACGCTCCTGCGGGGCGTTCTGGGATTTTTTGAAAAAGATTTATTAGCAAGAATCTCCCAATGGGCATTCACCCTCTCGCTTTAGGCTATCACCTGATGCTTTTCAATCATATCGCTCAATTAATTTTAAATGCGAAACATTTCTTAGCGAACCTTTGGCACTTTGAGTGTTTCTATCTATCTATCTATCTATCTATCTATCTATCTATCTATCTATCTATCTATCTATCTATCTATCTATCTATCTATCTATCTATTCTATCTATCTATCTATATCTATCTATCTATCTATACTATCTATCTATCTATCTATCTATCTATCTATCTATCTATCTATCTATCTATCTATCTATCTATCTATCTATCTATCTATCTATCTATCTATCCGCCTACGCCTGGGTGCTCTCATGATCGCCTCCTGACCTTGATGTGCACAAAAATTGGCATGGGAGGGTAAGAGGATTTGAAGAATATGACTGTCGGGTCATGGCATGAATAACCTGAAAATCCTGTCGCGTACGTCATCAAACCCTTTCCTCTAGACACGTGTGGCACATACCCGTACACCACGGGCCGTGGTGTACGGGTATGCACCGCAGGTGATTCACAGTTTATATCTACCCTGGAACGGCGAGAACAGAAATTTTAAATTAAATGCGAGAGCGTTAAGAAAAACTAACATGGACGGCATTGAGCCGACGAATGGAAATAAAAATTAGGATCCCAGCAGGAATCTAATCTAAGCAATCTGCGTGGCAATCATGTATTTTATCACAGAGCCACGCCATGTGTATGAACTGGTTTGGAAAAACAGCCTATGCAGGCGCAATGGCGGTGCAACGTCACTTGTGGTTGCTATGCTGGCTATCTAATTTTACAAGAAAGCAATAAACACTACATATGTACTCCTATGATACAGGCGTCATGTAGAGTTAACGTGAATTGTGGTTCCAGTGTTGGCTCCGCTTTTGTAGCAGTCTAATAAACATTACATTTGTATTCCTATGATTCAGCGAGCTATATTGAAGCATTGCTCGACCCCGGAGGAATACAGTAAATAGTTATGTGTGATAGTCACATGATTGATCCATAAAATGCACTTAGTTTCGATAATACTCACGACTGTGCTCTCAAGTTAGTGCTGACGTTACGTCAGACCATGAGTTACCCTTTAAACACCAGTGCTGTCGACGTGCCTGGTAAGCCCACGATGCGCACACAGCTACTACACTTATAAAACACGTCGATTCACCTCGTAACGCATGACCCAAAGCCATAAAATAAGCATAGAAGTACTTGCCGACTGCTTCGCACGAAACCGATTCCTACAACGCGTGGCATCTGCCGAATTTTTTATATCTACACTTTATTATTTGCCTATAACTATCAGTGCAATTGCAGGAGGGCGTCTTGAAGAGCCAGTTGGTATACCTGTTACTGCGTTGAAAACAGCGCGAAGACGGGACGAAGGGTAAGGAACAAACAACACAAGCGCTGTTCCTTTGTTTTCTTAGCCTTCGTGCCGTTTTCGCGTTGTTTTCAACGCATTAACATGTAGCAACTGGCCCTTCAACACAGCCTTCTGCAATTCGTTTCTCTCACATCAGGCTCTTTCGCAACCACTGTTTGCATAACTCAGCAGTGTGCCAGTGCTTTTGTTTTTTCTTACTTAGCCTTCGTCCAGTTTTCGCGCTGTTTTCAACGGAGTACTCCTTTAAAGGCCAACTCCGGCGATTTTTCGAGGGCGATGGATCTCAATGAAATTCGCTGGATACGTTCCTTTGCACCTTTCCGTCATTTATGCCAAATTACAGGCTTGAGACATGCGCAGATTGTTTGCAAATGAAGTTTAAAGATTGTCTGCAAACGCCCTCCTGGCTTCCCTGGCAACATTGCGTCTGTGACGTCAGTATTGGGAAGGCGGCGGAAGTGACGCAGCCGAGGGCACCGCTAACTTCGGCGCTTCGGCCGCTACAGCGAGCGTCCGCTATGCACAAGGCGACAGGCAGCGTTGGTTTGGCCGGCGCTTCGCTGGTCGTCCCGGCTGTCATAGTTTTCATACTCCGCGCCGGCGTGACTGGCATGCCTTGCACGACTTCCGGTTCGTTCATAACAACGTCTACGTCATACGTAGACAGTACACTCGGTTGGGTTTCGGTGTCGGTGTTGCGCTTTTTTGCTTATTTAAAATTATTCTCCAATTTGCCGAGTATTTCTGCTATCGGGCCCGTAACAGGAGCGTCTCAGGAACATAAAAGCACCATTACTTTGACATGGCCAATAAATCGCCGGATTTGGCCTTTCAATCGCGATCTCTCGTAAATGTTTCATGTGGCACATGTCAGTGATAAATGGCATCTGTGTTAAACGAATAATTATCATTGATTAGGAAATGATGATATTTATCGCTGCTAATAAATAACAATACTCTACTATTTCCCGCCATCTTACTGTAACTGCATAGATTGAGATACTAGCTATCCATCTATCTTAATTATGTCCTACACTGACAGCTTTCACCCCTACATTTAAAATATGTTGAATTCATTGTCGCCATTCATTAGTAATGCACTGCATGCCAAGGTGCGATTGTAGATCAACATTAGTTAATTTTACTGTGAATTCCGCTTGGGTAACATAATTTTAAAAATTCGTGCAGCTTGCACTGAGCTGGTCGACACTTGGCTGGACCTGGTTTCACTAGCCAAGTGTCGCCACATCCACTCGCACGCCGATGCGCGAATTGTTCACGGGATTACATTGTAAATCGCGAGTATATGCTAGGTGTTGATCGGGTTCGATTGGGTATCGCTTTGCAACCACAACACCAAGTAGGTTAATTAGCTTCAGTATATTAATTAGAAAAATTTGCTTAATAGCATTGTAACGGAAAAACAGTGCGAGAAGACAGGCACACACAAAAGGCTCGTGTGTGTGCCCTTTCCGTCTCTGTCTTCTCGCGCTGTTTTTTCGTTACTGTGCTACCAACCAACTAGCCCACCGACAATCAATAGCTTAATAGGTCTCAGTGGCACATTCGAGACTTGGTCTCGATTAGCTTGCATCCAAGTCAGACTAGCCCTAAATAAAGCTTAATTAGCTTAATTAGCCTAACGCGCGCATTCGAGGCTCGGTCTCGACTAGCTTGCACTCGAAGTCAATGTAAGCCTAATTAGCTAATTATCCTAAATAAAGATAATTAGGCTCAATATTATTTACTCTTAATTAGTATTTGCTCGGCACATCTTGCCGAGCGCGGCATGACTACGCACACCAGAACATCAACTCAGCTTAATATGGCTAATTCGCCCTTGACTTAATTATGCCTGGCTATTATGTTTTTCCCTGCTCGACTAGGCTTAATTAGAATTGGCAATGATTCACTTGCTTAAACTAGGCACAGTTTATGCTGAACACGCCGGCATGATGATGATTGTCGACATCGCGAGTCGGAGAAAGGGTGGGCATAACAGCTCTGCTGTAAAAATTGTAATTGTGCTGCAGAGCCCTTAATTGCCAATGAGCAAAACATTCTAAATATATTCCGCCTCTCCCTCTATGCTTTCATTTGATGCAATACAGTGATATCGTCCCATTAATTCATTGACCATCTAACTACACGTAATTGCCTACAACGACAACTAATAAACTATAAAATTTCATTTGACACATTGCGCAGCCCCACTAATCACTCGGTTATTCACTGCTTTCGCCGTTAGATTTTCACAAAAAAAAGAGAAAAAGGAAAAAAAAGGAAACGAAGCACCAAAATCATCCCTGACTACTAATCATCGGTAATTGCGTGTTATTACTCTCTCTTTTTTTTTTTCTCTCTCTGATCGCGGCCGCAGCGTAACAAGGACGGAAATTTCATACGATGAATACCGTATATATTTCATGTACGTATGCTTCTATAGTGGAAGCCTTCTATTATCAGCTTAAAATTGGTGATTCCATTATAACAGGTGATGACTGTCGTCAGGGTGCAAATTTGCATAATGTTGCTGAGTAAAACTCAGTGTGAATTCTTGCGGGTCATTGTCAATATTGTTTATTATCCATAATAATTAAGCTAAAAGACCCGTAATCACGAATTAGCAACTTAAGAATCTTATGTCTAAATAAGCTAAAAGACCCCTAATCACTAAAGCAACTTAACATTCTTATATCTTTCATCCTCTTCGTCTCCACTCCATGTGATACATTACAACGCGATCCCCAATTAGTTTATTCTTATTTACTCCTTTCCTATTTAAAATTAAGTGTAATTAATAAAATTCCAGAGTACGATTAGGACATCTTTTATACCTTTGGTTAGTAATTAGCTATAACCGTAGCTACTGCTGGTTACATGTGATAGCCATCTAGTATCAGCGGTGTACATTGCAATACTATATATAATCATATATATATATATATATATATATATATATATATATATATATATATATATATATATATATGTCCTTCTACATGTCCTTCTATACTGACCGCTTTCACCACTTAGTTTTAATTAAATTGTTAAATTCATTAGTACCTTTGATTAGATATACTCAATAGAGGAAAATTCAGGTGCATATTAATGTTTCTTGTTAATTGCTGCTTGCTTTCAATTACGAGGAGCTATTCTCGTTTTTGATCACCTGCTCTAATTAACCTACCATTTCTCATTGCTAATTATCAATTGAAGACCTCCACAGTATTCATACCCTTCATATCTTGAGCAGTTTCAAGCAAAACAAACTTGTATAAAAATACTGACATTTTCATGTGTTTTGGGGCCACCGAAAACACTATGAAGCGCGTGCACCCCTATAAGGTGGTTTCACTGCAGTGCACCTTTTTACAAAAGTTCCCGTCGAACCGCAGAAACTTCGCCAACATCAGCCACACTTCACAGGTACGAAGATTGAATAATGGAGATTGGGTCACTTCAGTGATTTAAGCAGGTGAGGGCGCATTGTTTCTATATAAATTTTTAAATTCTCTCCTATGGAGTTTCACATAGCACATAAAAGTGGTTCTCGAACCCAGGAAGTTTATGGGAATAAAGCGAAACTTCTCGCACTGTGAAATGATGACTCCCAGATTATATGGACGAAGTGATTTAAGCGTATATTGATAAAGGCGCGCGGCGTTCCGGCCGCACTACAATAAGTGTGATTCCGGCGGCAGGAGACCACGGCAGAAACAGAGCGCGCGGGATGCAGCGTGCGTGTTTTTTAAAGACGATAGTCTTTCTTGGGGAACTTAAACGCAGAAATTTTGGTCTGTCTTTCTGTCTGTGTCTGTCTTTCTGTTTGTCGCACGTCCCTCGATTCAGCCACTCGGCCAAAGTTGAACCACTTGCCCAAGGGCCAGCCGTCTTGAACTGGTACGGCTGTTCATACTTGTGAACGTTGTCGATCAAAAAGTAAATATCATGCATATCTGAGGTGCAACATCACTAGGTAAGTATTAGGTGGCGGGAAAATTACATACTCTAGTTTCTTAAGCTGCGCTGAAAATGCATAAGAATGGAAGCTTGAGCAATCGCTTTGTTGAAACGCGCTCCCAGGCAGGCGCGCCTGTCCTGTGCCTTCTTTTACTTCGTCGTCGTCTAGTGAGCGCTGTTTCAACAAAGCTGAAAATGCGACTCGCGCCTTCCTCGCGCGCTCATTGTTGTGTTTCGGTTTCGGCTCCGGCGGCAGCGAAAAAGCAGCGTTGTGGGCGGCCTTCAGGCTGCCGGTTGTGGGCGCCGCTCTGGCGTTCCTGTTTTACCCAGGCGACGTGTAAATAAAAGAGTGTGTGGAGAGAAACGTTTCTCTGCAAAGGTCTTCGCCTGCTGCTGCGCCGGGACTACCAGCACGCAACACAGCACTCATGTTTCCCGACGTATTGCCAGATGGCGTCCATATCTCACACAGCGCCTCTTCTATCGTCTTTACACGACATTTGCAGCGAAGCACGCAGATACGCGGCCAATTTTTTTTTTTTTTTTCTGCGTACGAGCAAGCATTGCCGCCAGGATCTTCTGGATGCACTGAAAGCAAGTATTTTTTTGTTACTGCATTTATTTTGGTCCAATTTACGCAGAAAACCACGGCAACTGCTGAATTTTCCTGATATAAATTATTGTAAGGAGGTATTAATTCGTCTGTGGTAGTGTTACCTTTTTTTTTTCATTACGGTCCGTTTTGTCTCGGCGCGAAATACCTTGATTTGAGAAATATACAGGGGCGTTCTAGCATTCTTCCTTTCTGGAGACGTGTACGTGTGAAAACTGGACTAATTTTCGTCGTTGCATCAAACTGCCCTCCAATCGTGACACATCGTTTTACTATTTGATCGCGTACGGATATTTATGAGTTGGTCAACCGAAGCACGGTTACGCTCTAGATAACTGAGTGCCCTGGCGATGTCACTGAAGTAAGATGATAAGTAATTTTGCCGGAATATTGTTGAAGGCTTCGATTAGCCGACCTACATTTACTCCACAAGTCGTTCACAGTGAAAGTGCCCGAGTTGTCATCGCCTCCTTTTTCGTCATCCGGATTTTACTTACATTTTGGTAGCACAATGACAATATCAGTATCGTGTTCATTTACTGTGCTCTCGACTGCATCCAAATCAATCAATGGAACATAAATGAACAAAACGCGCCTCTAACCAGTCCGTGGTCGTCGCAGAACCGGCGACTTTCAGTCTAGACCACGGTCTAGACGTATGGCGACCGCCTGCAACCTCCTCCCTGTCTCCTGCGGCGCGACGGGAGGTAGTTGGAAAGGGAAACTGGGGAAGCCTCGTGGGCGAGTGCGAAGCATTGTGCGCTATGCGAGCGCGGCTGTCGCGCCAGACTTGATGGCGCCGGCGACATCGCGAGGAGAGAGCATGACGATTGCTGATGCCGAGTTTGGTCGGCTCAGTTAGCGTTCCGCTCCAGCGTGCGCTCGACGTTATTTCTTTGTAACGCGCTCATGCTGCGGCGTTTGCGCGGTTTTTTATCTTGCGTGCTTGTGTCGCTGGCGTTCTGCGTAAAGAAGACAAAATTTTGGCGTGGAAGTGGAAATGAATGTTCGATTCAATAACAGTGATTTATTAATTGAAGTTGCAGACTACTTACGGCTATATAACTGACACTCTGTCAGTGCTATCTTTTTTTTGTTGTTGTTGTCGCTGTTGCTAGAGAAAATGCTGTGAAGTCCTGTGTCTTCTCTTTAATTTCAGGAATATGGCATACAGCTGCGTACCCTTCTGCAAGTCGAATAGCAAAAAGAAGCTTGGGATGCCTGTAAAGCATTCCGTATAGAAGGAAGTGCCTGCAGGTTGTTAATAAAGGAAATATAAACAAAGTGTCGCTAATGGAAAATTTGAGTGCTGCTGTACGTGTGTGTTCATTTCGCTATATGTTGTTAAACCGAACGAAAAAATGCACAAAGGAAGCAAGCACCGATACCTGCTTTTTGCGATACTGCTTCCAAACGGACTGCTTCCGTCGCAGGCCTTAAATCTAGCTTACAACATTATCAACATATCTACTGTGGGCTAGGGGCCAGTGGTCGGCCAAAGCCCTCACAGAACACATAGGCGACAAGAAAAACACGTTTAATTTACGGAGGCCCGGCAACGACTGATCGGTCTTTAGCGGCAGGGCGAGGCAGGGTCATCACGCCCAGCCTCGCATGGTTCTTTTTTCTTTCTTCTCCTTCGCTAGCGTGCCCATACTATACAGCCCCAAATTTCGAAGTATAGTAGGTTTCTAGCACATGCGATCTCTTGCAGAGGCATCGCTTTTCTAAGTGCTCTAATAAAGGCGGCCATCTACAGCAAAAAAAAAAAAAAGCCCATTTGAGAATCTCACTTGGCCTCTCGTCACCTTGGACATTTTCAAATCCTTTTTTTTTTTTTTTTCTCGCCACATCTGCGCCAACAGCGCGGCCTTCGCTAGCGTGCCCTTTATACTATACATCTTGCCCGCCGTGGCCCGCAAGCCACCTCTCTGTTTCGACGCGGCTGCCGTTGTTGCTGCTGTCCTCTCGGCCCAGCGGTCCGTATACTTTCTCGTTCGTTCATACCGTGTCGCTGGCGCAATGTTCGACTCGAAGAAAAAAAAAATGGAAAGCTCGGAGAAACAATAATTTGAGATGGATTAAGTGGAGATGAACACGGATCAAGTAATAATTTTGTTTTAAATGGCAATTAGAAAAAGTGCGACGGCAGATTCTGGACCAACATTCGCCTTTATTCGTTTCACGTAGTTTTTGATACAGCGCTTCAAAGGATTAAGTGAATAGCTCGAGAAAACAAGTGCTAAAATTATCACTGTTTTGCAAATAGCGCAAGCAAATTTCGCGTACGCCTAGGTAGATGTGGCATATAATAAACACTTGGTCATGCTTCAAAATTGCCGCACAGTGCTCGGAATGAATCATGTTGTTTCGATAGACCTGTAAGATTCATATTCACACACATCGCCTCCTTCCACACACTCGCGCATATTTTTACCGTTTTGTCCCGCTCGATTTTTAGTCAACCTTTGACCAGTGAGAGAGAAGCGATATATATCCTGTTCGTTATCGCCGGCTTCTGACGTCTCATGCGCAGCAGCCACTTGAGACGGCGACGGACGACGGAGACAGACTTGCCACATGGAATCGAGAAGAAGGCCGTTTCGTGCTCTTGTCAGTTCGTGCAGTGGGGAGCGCAGCATCCTGTCATTGTCGCAACTTCCAACACTGATCAGGGCGTTGCGCCGCCAGACGTTCTCAAAAACGTACTGCAGAAGACACCACCACAAACGACAAACAATCCGAACTCAGCTGGACCGTCCTTCGCTTCGCCGGACGGCTTGATTTGGCTTGATACAGCGATGGTGGCGCGGCGATCGCCAGCACCCGCGCGGCCGTGAGGTTGCTTTCCCTAAAACGGATGCTTTTTGCGCACGTGAGCGCGCTGGGCGAATGGTGGCGCGAGCGGCGAGTTCTATCAGAGGCGCAACTCGTACCTAAAGGTAGCATATACGGTAACTCTATGGATGGATGGATGGATGCTATGAGCGTCCCCTTTGTAACGGGGCGGTGACATGTCTGCCACCAGGCTCGGAAGAAAAAAAAAAAAAAAAAACCTTCCTTGTTTTCATGTTGGCCTAATACCTTATTACATTGATTAAATCTATGTTATTATACCAAAAAAATATAAATTCACGGTCTATCTCTCTGCCTCTTAAGGCAGAATGACCTTATTTTTTTTTTTCCCCCATTATTTATTTTTGTTCTTTATCTCTACTTTTTGCCACCAATTCTGTCTCTTACTTATTTCACCACGTGTTCGGCTTGCCATTGTTGTCCCTAAACCCAAGGCTCATGTAACCGTGCCCACACTCTGGGTGAATATCGCCACTTAGTACATTCTTGAAAACATTTCGGCGCGCGCACAAAAGCGAAACGAAAGGCTTCATGTAGACAACAATGGCTGCATACCCAGACAAATTTACGCAGAGCTGTTGAAAGATTATAATTTTTTAAAGGCTAGATCAGAGCATAGTTCTACAAAGAAAGACACTCAACGCAAACGCTTCGTTGTTTTACCTTACATTCATCGTTTTTTTTCCCATCAGCTAAAGCACATAGCCAATCGGTTCGGTGTAGAGGTTTGTTTTCAGTGCCCTAATAACAACGTATCTGATCGCGCTGTTTTGTCTTCTCGCCTTTCGTTTCCGTCTTTTGTGCGCGCGCCGAAATGTTTCCAAGAATGTCCTCAAACCAACTCGCCCAGCTCTCCTACTGTTACAATCAGTACATGTTCCATCGTTTCCTTAGTTCCCCCGCAGCATGTACATTGTTCTTCTTCGTTACTAAATCTCGCTTTATAACTACGCGTTCTAAGGCAGCCCGACCTTGCTTCAAACAGTAAAGCGCTTCCCCTTGAATTATCATAAAACCTTTCCCTCCTTATTTCGTTTTTTCCCTTTCGGTAGTTACTCAGAGCCGGCTTCTTTTCCATCGCTGCCATCCAATGAGTCCTCTCCGCCTCGCTGACCTTCCGCTTAATGCCCCTTGTTGCCATATCGCCCGCACTGCTAGCCGTATATTTACTGGTGAGCCTCCTAGTTCTTTTTCTCCACTGCGTGTCAACGCTTTTTCTATACAAATACCTGAAAACCTTCTCTGCCCATCTACTCTTCTTCATTTTCCTCAGCCTCTCTTCGAATCTCATTTTGCTCTGAGCTTCCCGCACTTCAAAGCCTGTCCATCCCATATCACCCTTTACAGCCTCATTTGTCGTCTTCCCGTGAGCGCCCAACGCGAGGCGGCCCACCGTCCTTTGATTTACATCCATTCCTGATTGTACCTCTGACTTCATGCACACCACTGAGTTCCCAAATGTAAGCCCCGGGACCATCACACCCTTCCACAGCCCTCGAAGCACCTCGTACCTATTGTACCCCCATAAAGCTCTGTGCTTCATAATTGCAGCATTCCTCTTTCCCTTTGCTACCGATGCTTTCTCTTGTACCTCCATATATCTATCCCCCTCATTTACCCATACTCCGAGGTACTTGTACTCGCTTACCCTCGGTATTTTTTGGCCCTGTATAAAGACCGCATGGTCTTCGTGATCATTGAATACCACCAATCCACATTTTGTTGCACTAAATCCTAGTCCTAAGCCTCACATTCCCTTCCGCATATATCTGCCAGTCGCTGTATATCATCTTGACTGTCCGCAAATAAGACAATATCATCAGCATAAAATAGACCTGGAAGCTTCTGCTCAACCATCGTGCCGACCTGTTTGTGTGACAAATTAAATCCAATGTTGCTACCTTCTAGCGCTTTTTCCATCCTCACCATGTACAGCATGAATAACAGCGGGGACAAAGGACATCCCTGTCTCAGCCCCTTGCTGATTTCAACGCTGTCCTTGCTACTTATTCCTTCCCATTCTATACAAACTGTATTTTCTCGGTATATTTCCCTCAAAAGCTGTATACAGTCGTCACCTATGCCCACTTCTTTCAGTATATCCCACAAAATTTCCTGATTAACGTTGTCATACGCCCCGGTAATATCTAGATAAGCTACGTATAAGGGCCTGTTTTCTATTTTCGATATTTCTATACACTGGGTAAGAACAAACAGATTATCGTCTAACCGCCTGTCGATTCGAAATCCATTCTGAAGTTCTCCCAAAATATCATTTTGTTCTACCCACGCTTCTATTTTTAATTTTACTGCCTGCATCGCCAACCTGTATAGCACCGATGTAATGGTTAGCGGTCTATACGAGCGAATGTTATCCTTTTCTCCCCTGCCTTTATAGATTAAGTTCATTCTACTTTTTCGCCAACTGTCTGGTATTTCCCTCTCCTGTAAGCACTTTTCTACGGCTTTCAGCAGTGCTTCTTTAGTGTTATGTCCGAGTTCGTTAATGAGGCTGACGGGAACCCCATCTAAGCCCGGTGTAGTGCGCTTAGGAATTTTTCCTTCGGCTTTCTTCCAATTGAAATTCTCTAGTACTACATCTTCGTCGGTTGCACTCCTTTGCGCACTTTTACTCACCGGGGGAATCCCCTGGGCGACCTTTTTAAACGAATCGGCTGTTATCTTTCGGATGTAACCTAGCGCTTCATACCCTTCCAATTGATTTCCTCCTTCATCTACCATATGTTGTTGCATTGTGACAGACTTCCTACCCAGCGCTTTTAGGTGGCTCCAAAATATCCTAGGCGCGGCCTTCTTCTTTTCGCGAATCTCTGTCATCCAGCGTTCACTTTCACCTTTATTTTTGCCTCGACTAATTTCTGCACAATGGATTTTTGCTCTAAATATATTTCCCATATTTGGTTGACTTCGTCCTGTGGCCGCTTCTCCTTTTTTGCTTGTCTGTGCTCCCGTGATGCCTCACGTCGCTTCTCGATCGCCTCCCGGATTTCTTTGTTCCACCAACTTTTTGGCTTTCTCTTTCCTTTCCAACAAATAGTTTTCTTCTCTTTTTCCATTTCTTTTGTGATTATATGTAGCAGCTCACTATACTTCCAGTCTTTACCTGGTAGTTCGTCTACTTTTTCCTCGACTCTTGCGGCTATATTTTTATTTGTTTGTCATTTAGATACAAGCTGCCAAACTTTGATTCTATGTTCTTATTATCAGTTTTATATCCCATTTGTAATATTATGCGTTTATGATCACTACCCAAGCTGTTAATGCCTTCCTCGTCTATTCTCATCTCTCTAAGTTTGTCATATATTCCTTCTGTCATGAGACAATAATCAATGCTCGATTGCCGGTTTCCGACTTCCCACGTGATCTGCCCCTCACACTTAGGCCCCACGTTAACTATCTCAAGACTATGTTGCTCGCAGAGATCTAGCAATAACTTGCCATTGGTGTCTGAATATCCGTCAAGGTCATGAATGTGAGCGTTCATGTCCCCTAGAAGGATTATTTCGGCATCAGGACCAAATTCTTTAATATCGGTGCTTATGCATTTCACTATCTCCAGATTCTTTTCTCTGCAGTTATTCCCTGTCCACAAGTAAGCTACACCTAGCCACGTTTTCTTTCCCCCTACTGTGCCCAAAACCCACAGGTGCTCTGAACATCTTTGCTTCACTCTATCCAATTTGTGTTCTGCTATGGATTAGCATTCCAACACCCCCACCTCTCCTTTCTGATGTGATCCTGTTACATCCTTCCCAAATATAATTGTCAATATGTGGTGGCTCTTCCAAGTCTCTAAGGTGTGTTTCTGTAACCGCATAAACACCTATCTGTTCCTTGCTTAACTGCTCCTCAATCTCTAACCATTTTGCCTTTTTTCTGCCACCCTGCATGTTTATGTAACTAATTGCAACACGCGCCTTCTCCCTTCTTTTACCTTTTCTCTGGTTTTTCGCTATACTGCCTGTCAAAGAGTCCCCCTGGTTGTTTTCCTCATTACAAGCTACCCTGGGCACCGAAGGGCCCGCGTGCCCCCCAAAAAAGCTACTGCGCGACCTGCCAGTCGCCAACCCACCTCATGACCAAGCCTCTTATCGAAGTGAATTCTGTCTCTTTGAAACCGCCCCACCTGTGCACCTCCCTGTTTATATCCACTACCTCGAAGCCCTTCTCTCGACTAATTCGCCATATCTCTTTGTTTGCGTCGACAACCGCTCTTTGCAAGTTGATATTCCTCACTGGTACTTCCGGTATTGTGCATACCACTATCTGCACCTGAGGGGAAATGGCGCGCATGTCATCGACCCCTTTCGCCAATGTGGGCGATAGTTCGGCTGATTCTTCATTCAAGACGTCGTTTAGACCTCCCGCGATTATCACGAGGTTACGTCCATTAGCCTTAGTTGCGAGTTTTGCGCTAGCTCGTCTCATCACTGATCCCAGCCTATGTCCCGGGAACTTCCCTATTAAAACTCGTTTGTCGCCTCTCACCCTTTCCTTGACTGCTTCTTCGCATCTAACTAAATTCGAGTCCCCGGCGATTATCACGTGCTCCGACTCTTCTGCTGGACCGTCCCGCACCTGGCCCCTGCCTCGGTTATTAGCGCGTGTCACTGCTGCTTTGTCCCCTCCCCTTCCCAAAACTACTTCGCGGAAGCTGGGTCCTGTGACCCTTGCACCTGTCTTTTCCAAACCTAGTGTTTCCCCCTTCGCGTCTACCACTGTGGGGGTCGATGCCCCGCTGTCGCTTGCTTCTTTGTTCACCATTACTACCTTTGCTAACTTCTCCTCGGCTGACTTAAGCCTTTCCCCCATGGCCATCGTTTTTTCCCGCTCTGTCGCCAACGCAAACTCCAGCTCGGCGATTCTTACCATGAGCTCATTCTGGGCAGCCATCATCATTTCCATTTTCGCATCTAACTCGCATTGCTTACACTTGGCGTCAGCTCCCTCTGTCTTCTCATCCGTACAAACCTCTATTTTCCATCCCATTCCGCACCCTGTACACTTTACGGTCTTTTTGACCATGGCTAGATCGCTCACACGGCGGATTAGTTACACTTAAAGTCAAATGGTATCACAAAACTCCGCAAGTATGCTATACTTCAAAGCACACGTGTGCCTTTCAGCCACGTGTGACCGAAAAAAAAAAAAAGACCCAGGCGACTGTCACACAGGAAACAGTACAAAATTGTAAGCCCTATTAAGCTTCAATCTAGTGGCTTATGTACTCATATAACTAAAAAAACAAGCTCGAATCATGCAAAAAAAAAAAAACTTATCTGACGCTGTCATTCCGGAGTCCACGAAAAACACGTCCGTCCTCTCCCAAGTCCCAGAAAGAGCGCCGCGGTGCGGAGAAAAGAGCGCGCCACGCCCACCTCGGGAAATACGCTCTCTCCGTGCGATTGGGACGGCCGGAGAAAAACCCGCCGCGCGTCCGCCATCTCGGAGGCCATGGACTACCCAACCAACTTCGGCGCACGCCACCAGGCTCCGCCACAGTACTCAAAGCTCCAGCGCGTCAGCCCGCCTATCCACACAAACGCGACGACGGGGCTGCCGCCTATAGCCCGATTTCGCGGCGAATAGCACAGCTGGTGAAAAATAGTGGATGCCTCTTACGAAGAAATGATCTATGATGCCTCCTATCCTGGACCTGCCAACGAGGTCTTGTGATGCCCTGTTCGCATTCAAGCCGTCTTTCATGCAGTGTAAGAAGCAGGCGTTGTTGGGATTTGATAAATCAATGTTCAAGTAACCGGCAATGATGAGGGGCATGGTCCCCTCGGCGGAGTTATTGTAGGAAGCACAAACCCCGATGTTTTCGCAATTCACGTGGTCCACATTGCGGATGGTAGTCGAGCGTCGTCCAGGCTGTTTTGTCTTCGCTCCCTCAATTTCCTTGCGTCCACCGTGGTGGTGTAGCGGTTACGGCGCTCGGTTGATGAGCCGAAGGTCGCGGGTTCGATCCCGGCCGCGACGGTTGCATTTTGATGGAGGTGAAATGATAAAGGCCTTTGTGCTGTGCGATGTCAGTGCACATTAAAGAACACTGCACTCTAAGAAAAAAAAAGAGTCAAAAGAGGGTCATGGAACCGTGACTCTCTTCGGGTGTCCATCTG
Organism: Rhipicephalus sanguineus; assembly: GCF_013339695.2. Lineage (NCBI taxonomy): Eukaryota > Metazoa > Arthropoda > Arachnida > Ixodida > Ixodidae > Rhipicephalus > Rhipicephalus sanguineus. The sequence continues at coordinate 183,928,818 of NC_051180.1, read as the reverse complement.
ACCCCTTTTGGAAGGTACATGCAGAGAAAAAGAGTTAGCATTTCGGACGGAGTCGCCGGACGCTCCCGAAGCGCGTTTCGATTGGCTTCCGTGATAAAAGAGCCGCCGTATACGCCATACATATCGCGCGCTTGCCCTTTGGCGCCGTTGTGGCACCTTGCTCGCCGACAGAGACGGGGTCGGCGCCGCGGTGGCGCGCCACGCCGCTTCTGCCTCCTCTCTCAGTCGTCTCAGGCTCCTCGTCTATAGGCGATGCGCAAAGCGCCGACGACGCCATCTGCCGCCACGGCTCGGAAGCGCTGACGGGTCCAGGCGAGCAGTGTTCCCGCGAGCGTCTACGCGAGTGCACGGATGGATGTGTTTTCGTCGTGATTTAACGACGCTGTCGGGCCTCAGCGATGTCGAAAAATAACTTCTGCGTTGTCGGCTGCTCAAACACACACAAAAATCGCAGGAACGCACTTCTATAGGTTTCCGGTGCTATTTCATGAGCGAGAGCGACGGCGGCGGTGAATTGCGGCTGTACGACGTAGAAAGTAAGCAATCGTGCTTTGTTTACGGCAGTGTTAGAACGATTACCGTGTTTTTATTTCCCCATTTATGTCGCTACCTATTCAGCGAACGCTACTACGTTTACACTTGATCGCCTCGCCTGCACTGTAGACGCTACAATGCACATGAGGTTGTTATTAGTGATAAGACGCGATGCCTAGGCTCTCTTGAAAAACGAATGGCGCGAAGCGCAATGCCAGAGAATGTGGGGAAGGTGACGGCTCCTTTACAAAAGCGCCGTGGAATCACACGTGTGCTGGACGAAATCGGCTGCATTCTACCTATTGATGGCACTGGAATGCGATCCCCGGTGCAGAATGTTCGCTGTGCGCTTCTGCACCGATGATGACAAGTGTCATCATCAGCCTGTCTACGCCCACAGCAGGGCAAAGGCCTCTCCCATGTTCCGCCAATCAACCCGGTCCTGTGCTTTCTGCTGCCGCGTTATACCTACAAACTTCTTAATCTCATCTACCCACCTAATTTTCTGTCTCCCCCTCACGCGTTTGCCATCTCTTGGAATCCAGTCAGTTACCTTAATGACCACGGTTATCCTGCCGACGTGCTACGTGCCCGGCCCATATCCATTTCTTCTTCTTGATTTCAACTATGATGTCCTAACCCCCGTTTGTTCCCTGACCCACTCTGCTCTCTTCCTGTCTCTTAAGGTTACACCTATCATTTTCCTTTCCATCGCACGCTGCGTCGTCCTCAATTTTCAGTTGAACCCTCTTTGTAAGTCTCCAGGTTTCTGCTCCGTAGGTAAGTACTGGTACGATACAGCTGTAATACCTTCCTCTTGAGGATAGTGGTAGATACCAATTCATGATTTGATAATGCTTAGCCGAATGAGCCCCAACCCATCCTTATTCTTCTAGTTATTTCACTCTCATGGTCGGCTCCGCGGTTACTACTGTCCTAAGTAGACGTACTCCTTTACAACTTCCAGTGTCTCGCCACCTATCGCAAAGCGCTGTTCTCTGCCAAGATTGTTCCACATTACTTTAGTTTTATCATATTAATTTACAGACCTACTCTTCTACTTTCCCGTATTCAGTTCAGTAATCATGAGCTGTAATTCGTCTCCCGCGTTACTCATCAATGCAATGTCATCAGCGAATCGTAGGTTACTGAGATACTCTCCATTAACTCTTATCCCTAACTCTGCCAATCTAGGGCCCTGAAAACCTCCTGTAACACGCGGTGAATAACATTGAGAGATCGTGTCTCCCTGCCGTACGCCCTTCTTTATTGGGATTCTGTCGCTTTCTTTATGAGGACTATAGTGGCTGTGGATCCGCTGTAGTTTCTTCCATTATGTTATATAAGGCCTTCGTCGATGCTTGATTCCGCAGTGCCTGCATGACTGCTGATGTCTCCACCGAATCAAATGCCTTCTCGTAATCTATGAAGGCTATGTATAGGGGTTGGTTGTATTCCGCGCATTTCTCTATCACCTGATTGATAGTATGAATATGGTCTATTGTTGAGAATCCTGTACGAATGCCTGCCTGGTCCCTTGGTTGATTAACTCTGATGTCGTATTAATTCTGTTAGCAATTACTTTTGTAAATAGCTTGTAGACAACGGACAGTAAGCTTATGGGTCTGTAATTTTTCAGGTCCTTGACGTCCCGTTTCTTATGGATCAAGATGTTGTTGCATTCTTCCAAGATTCTGGTATCCTCCCCGTCGAGAGCACTTCGTATACAGGGTGGCCAGTTCTCTAAACATAATCTCTCCACCGTCTTTCAACAGGTCTGATGTTACCTGATCCTCACCAGCTGCTTTGCCTCTTTGCATTCCCTTTAGCGGCTTTCTTTACTTCTCTTGTCAATACTGGTGGGATGTCAGATTCCTCTGCGCTATTACTCCTTCTTACGTTATCATCCTGAATGCCTCGGCTGCTGTACAGATCTCTGTAGAACTCTTCCGCTACCTCAACTATTCTATCCATATTGTTTGTGACCTTGCCTTCCTTGTCCCTTAATGCATACATCTGATTTTTGCCTATGCACAGTTTTGTCTTCATAGCTTTGAGGCTTCTTCCGTTCTTTAGAGCATGCTCAATTCTCTCCACCTTATACTTTCTTATGTCGGCTACTTTACGCCTATTGATTAACTTCGAAAGCTCCGCCAGCTCTATTTTGTCTGTTGCATTTGAGGCTTTCATAGCTTGACGTTTCTTAATGAGGTTTTTCGTCTCTTGGGATAGCTTACCAGTGTCCTGTCTAACGACTGTACCCCCGACTTCCACTGCACACTCCTTAATTATACTAGTCAGATTATCATTTATTGCGTCAACGCTAAGGTCGGTTTCCTCGGTTAAAGCCGCGTACCTATTCTAAAGTGAAACTCTGAATTCCTGTACTTTCCCTCTCAGAGCTAGTTCATTAATCGGCTTCTTGCGTATCAGTTTCTGCCGTTCCTTCCTCACGTCTAGTTGAATTCTAGATCTTACCATTCTATGGTCACTGCATCGGATCTTGTTAACTACTTCCACATCCTGTACAATGCCCGGGTGGCCGCACATTATGAAGTCTATTTCATTTTTAGTTTCGCCATTAGGACTCCTCCACGTCCACTTACGAGTAGCCCGTTTTCTGTAGAAGGTATTTAGGATGCGTAAATTATTGCGTTCTGCAAACTCTACTAGTAACTCCCCTCTGGCGTTTCTAGAGCCGATGCCATATTCCCCCACTGTATGATCTCCAGCCTGCTTCTTGCCTACCTTTGCATTAAAGTCGCCCATCAGTACAGTATACTGTGTCTTTACCTTACTCATTGCTGATTCTACGTCTTCGTAGAAGCGTTCAACCATTTGATCATCATGGCTGGATGTAGGCGCGTAGGCCTGTACCACCTTCATCTTGTACCTCTTATTAAACTTAATTACGATACATATCACCCTCTCATTAATGCTATAGTATTCCTCTATATTGCCAGCTATATCTTTATGAATAAGGAACCCGACTCCTAGTTCTCTTCTGTCAGCTAAGCCACGATAGCATAGGACGTGTCCGTTCTACAGCACTGTATAAGCCTCCTGTTGTCTCCTAACCTCACTGAGACCTATTACATCCCATTTAACACCCTCTAATTCCTCGAATAGTAAAGCTAGACTCGCCTCACTAGATAAAGTTCTAGCGTTATACGTAGCCAAATTCAGATTCCAATGGCGGCTTATCCGGACCCAGAGATTCTTAGCACCTTCTGCTGCGTCGCAGGTCTGACCGCCGCCTTGGTCAGTTGCTTCGCAGCCGCTGGGGACTGAGGGCCGAGGGTTAATTGGTGTATTCATGTGGGAGGTAGTGGCCAAGTACTACACCAGGGTGGCCAATCCTGCTCTGATGAGGGAGTGCATTGCTGGCTGTGGTCGCCAGTGAGGCTGCACCCCAGGCCTTTTTACACAATTCCATCATCACGCGGATTTTTTTTTTAATCCGGTTGAGAATTGTCCGGCACCGGGATTCGAACCACGGACCTCTTGCATGCGAAGCTGATGCTCTACCACTACGCCATCGCTGCATAACTGATGACAAGTGTATTGTTTATTTTTTCACAAGTTAATCGTGCTGGTTTCAAAGTTTTACCAACGCTGACCCTTCGCGTGGCCGCAGCTGTGAAATCTATACGCCGGTGCGACAGCACTCCCACAAAATGTACTATATAAACACATAGCACGTAAACGAAGCTACTGTGTCGAGAAAAAACGCTGGTTCACGCGTCAACGCATGCAGGCATTATTGATCGCGACGTTATAACGAAGGCGGTGTACTTACGATGAGCTCCACTTCGTAGGGAAGCTTGTTGACGCTTGTCTGCGGCAAACACTTGGCGCGTATGGTGACGTACATTGTCATCCCACACAGCTGTGACATCGGGCACATGTCCACTATTATAAAGTGCGGCTCCTTGGCGCACACTATCGCCGCAAAAGTAATTATCTGGGACGCGCACAAGCGGCAAATCGCACGCGCGCAAATGAAGCGTCTGCTACGCGACCCACCAGCGGTTCCAACGGCCGCCGCTACGCGGCTTTCAGTGGCGCCCCTATTAGGGTGCCTTTAGAGTTACTGTATATGCTACCTAAAAGGTAGCATATACAGTAACTCTAGGTGCCTTGATGCCCGCGCGCTCCGCTGAGGACAGGCGCGTCGTCTGCTACGACGGCCGCCATTGCGAATCCCGCCGCAGCTCGGCAACATGCGAAACGCGCTACACAAAGCGCTTGCGGTGCGCGGATACGTCCGGAAATAAGTGCACGCTAGTGAGCTTTCTCTTTTTCTTTTCTTTTTTGAAGCTTGAGCAGCTTTTATTGCTGTTGTCGCCTAAATGTTTATTACGGAAGCATGTAATTCATGTAAGCTGACGGCCCATGTGTTATGCGCTAGAGGTAGACGTGGACTCTGTTATGTTGAAAACGAATCCGCTTCCTTAATTACGCCGGAAACGACAAAGTCTAAAGCCTTACTTAATTTTCTCGTAAGCTCTGCATTCCATATACACAAATAATCGTTTAAAGTATTTGTATGCATGTCAGCAGCAGCAGCATATGTATCTGAACACACACAATTCAGTGTTGCGAAGCTACCTAAGCGCGATTAAGGTGGCTCATTTTGCTAAGTTTGCAAACAATTTACTCGTTTATTATAAATGGCATCATACATATTGTACACAGAATAAAGGGCCGAGGGGCAGTACGGTGCGAATATCCTGCTAAAATGAAACGAAAGCTTTTTTATCATTATTATTGCTGACATTTCTTGCTCACAATATGTAGCCGCTACTGTATCGGCACTCGAGTTGCACCTTGAGTCCTTATCAAAACGATGAATACGTTGTTGAGTAGTATGGCCTAAACAGGGGCGTAGCGAGGGGGGGTTGGGGGGTTCAAACCCTCCCGAATTTTTTCAGTTTTGCTTCCGTATATATACATGCGCACATACAAACGCACGCAGAAACATACATAAAGTATGGTTGAACCCCCCCCCCCCCCCAAAAAAATAAAAAAAAAAAATTTCTGGCTACGCCCCTGGCCGTAAAACATTGCATGCGGACAGTATAGAGTGCGTTTTTCCTTCTTTTTGTATCTGCAATTTCTTTTTCTGTATCTGCAGGTTTTCTCGCATGCCCAATTGCATGCACATTTTATTGAGTGTTTCCAATACTGTTTTACACTTCGTGTGGCAGATTCAGGGCGTCCTTTATTTGTCTCTTTTATTAATAATAAAATCTGGGGTTTTACTTGCCAGAACCATGATATGGTTACAAGACATGCCGTAGTGGAGGGCTCCATAAATTTTGACCATCTGGTGTTCTTTAACCTGCACAGATATCGCACAGTACAAGGGCCTCTAGCATTTCGCCTCCACCTAAATGCGACCGCCGCGGCCGGGATCTAACTCGGGACTTTCGGGTCAGCAGCCGAGCTCCGTCACCACTATACCACCGTGGCGGACGTATTTTTTAAGGCGAAAGCCTTAAATGCCTCATCAAACGCGAAATTTGACCATCGTCGTCCCGCATCTACGGCGTCAGCGTACCGCGACGTTGGGGACGAGGTGTGCAAAAAATCATCGTCACGTGATGACGTCACCATATGACGTCATCATATGACGTCATCATGGCTTCAGAAATTTTGGCGTGACGTCATATGATGCCGTTATCACATGATATCGTAACTTGGTCAAAAGTGGGCAGATCACGGAGGCAGTGCAAAACCAGGTTAGGTGCCTCCGATCTTGGAGGCAATGCAAAATCGCGCTAAGTGCGCAAGAAACTAAGACGAAGATGGCTTTCGCTTTCGAGCCGTCTTAAGCGAACGCATAAGGGACCCTGTGAGTTTTTATTTCATTAACTGGCTTTTCATGACGTACTCATTGTACAACTTGACTTTGTTTCTTGTATTTTTTTACTGACATAGCGTGTCTACTGTACACAATGCTTCCCCGTCTTCTTGTTTTCATGCGCCTTCTTTGTATAGACGCTTCGCGAGAACTGTTTGTATGCGCATTCCTGTATGGGCCTTCAGTGCTTACATTATTAATAAATAAATAAATTATGCTTGCTCAAAGAAATAAAATACTGTGTGTGTGTGTGTGTGTGTGTGTGTGTGTGTGTGTGTGTGTGTGTGTTGTGTGTGTGTGTGTGTGTGTGTGTGTGTGTGTGAGCGCGCGCGCGCGTTAATATCCAGTGTACAGGCCTTTTATTTGTGCGCATTAATGCTGCGCTGACAGAAGCAATTGCACAAATAAAAGGCAAATTACACAGTAAAACACAACTGCCACTAGTCGATTCACAGTGATCGTAAATGATCAAAAAACAGCAACTGCGTAATTATTTAAGAGAGGACGAAAATGTAACCTTGAAACACGGAAACAGGGAAGGATAAAAAACATTTAACTGCACACATACATACATGGGCGTCAGACCAACACAGAAGGTGTACTTGAAACACGGAAAGGAATATAAAAAAACAAGAACCCGCCGTGGTTTTAGTTATGGTGCTTGACTGGTGACCTGAAGGTTGCGGGATCGAATCCCGGCTGCAGCAGCCCCATTTCGATGGAGGTGAAATGAAAGAGGCCCGCGTACTTAGATTTAGGTGTACGTTAAAGAACAACAAATGGTCAAAATTTCGGGAGCCTTCCACTATATACGGCGCCTCTCATAATCATATCGGATTCTTAGGACGTCAATTCTCACAAATAATTATTATTAGGAAAAACGAAGGATTTGTTCGGCAGACAAACACGCATAATATATTCCATGATTTATTTATTTATTTATTTGCAATACTACCAGTCTCTACTGAGACCATAGCAGGTGGGCACACTGTACAGATGCTATGATTGCTCATCATATTAAAAAAACTGTAATACAGAACATAAAAGTAACATCAACCTGGCACTTTGTACATAAGCAATATTTACACAACATAACAAACAAAATACAAGTGCATACAAAATGGCAAGTTTAACAATAAAGGGCGCTTACATGGCTGTTTACAGAATATACAAGTAGTACATACTGGTTTCATTGCCATTGTCATTGGGTATTTAAAGAAGCTAAGAATTGTTTTCAATATCTAACTCAAAGTGAGACAGTGACTCAGTGTTAGTGATGTGAGGGGCCAACATGTTCCATTCGCGAATGGCAACCGGAAAAAAAGAATATTTAAACACATCAGTGTTGCATTTGTATTGTACTAATGTGTGTGTATGTTTGTGTCTTGTGGCTCGTGTTTGTGAATAAGACACGTAATTTGAAATGTCTATTTTAAAATAATTGTGCAGGAGTTGATAAAGAAATTTTAGACGTGCCTGTTTTGCTCGTACTTCTAGCGTAGGAAGTTCAGAAAGAGTTGAAAGACTAGTGGGTGAGTGTTCACGCTTATATTTGTTGTGGATGAATTTTATGGCTTTTCTCTGTACTGCTTCAATTTTCTTTATGTTTGTGCGGGTGTGAGGAAACCACACTGTACTTCCGTATTCGAGGATAGGCCTGACGAATGTTTTGTAGGCTAGGAGTTTTGTTGGCCAGGTAGCCATTTGAAGTGATCTGCGAAGAAAAAAATAATTTTTGCATGGCAGATGAAGTAATGTTACTAATGTGCTCGTCCCACCTTAAGTCGGACGTAATTGTTAAGCCTAGGTATTTATGTTTGTGTACTCTGCTCAGAGCAGTGCCATTTATAGTGTAGCAAAAGTTTGATGGCTCCCTCTTCCTCGTTATCGTCATGCAAGCTGATTTTTTTACATTGATTGTCATCTGCCAGTTTGAACACCATTCAGAAATAGCAGAGAGTGATTTGTTGAGCGAATAGTGATCTTGGTCATTTCTAATTTCTCTATAAATGATACAGTCATCCGCGAATAACTTTATTTTACAGTCTATATTAGTAGATATGTCATTGATATACACGAGAAATAACAAGGGCCCGAGCACGGAACCCTGGGGCACTCCTGACGTAACCGGTACAATATTTGATGCAATATTTTCGACAACAACAAACTGAGACCTATTAGACAAAAACTCACGCACCCAAGCAACAATTTCTCCGTCCCCGATAATGTTTTGTAGTTTAGCGATTAGCTTGGTGTGACAAACGCAGTCAAACGCTTTTGAAAAGTCAAGTAGCATTATGTCCGTTTGGCTGTGATTGTCAATACCTAGCGCAAGATCGTGTATGACCTCAGTCAGCTGCGTCGTGGTCGGTAAACCCCTACGAAAACCAAGCTGGTTGGGGGACAGGATGCCCTCTTTTTCGAAAAAAATTGTTAAATGTTTTAAAACTATATGCTCGAGTAGTTTGCATACCATGCTCGTTAAAGATATCGGTCTGAAATTAGATTCAATGGATTTATCTCCCGATTTATAAATTGGAATAATTTTAGCTATTTTCCAATCTTCTGGTAGTCTTGATGTCGAAAGCGATTTACGGAAAATACTGCCGAGGTATCTGCTACACCATTCTGCGTACCTTTTCAGAAATTGGTTGGGTATATTATCCGGACCACACGCTTTCTTAGTATCTAGGGCAAGCAGAAGATTAAGAACACCAGTGTCTGTGATAACGAGAGAGTCTATAACAGACACTGCGCGTGGAACCGATTCCGGCATGACGCCATTATCTCTTGTGAAAACTGAATGAAAGAACTGGTTATATCTGTTGGCTTTATCAACTTTTTCAAGTGACAATAGTTGAGTTGTGAGCGTGTTCTTTCGGCGAAAGTGGTTCCAAAATCTTTGTGGATTGCTTTTGAGAAAGCTAGGGAGTACAGTATTGAAATAGTGGTGTTTTGCTTCCTTGGATTTTTGTTTAAAGTTTTTTGCAGCAAGCGCAAGTCTGGCGGTGCTAAATGGGTCATTTCCGGCAGCCTTATTAACTTTCCGTAATCTTTTGAGTTGACGCTTTGCGTGTATTACTTCACGAGAAATCCACGGGTTATTTTTTAATGTTGTCTTTTTCAGTTTGACGGGAATAAAATTTGTTACACAGTGTGACACTATGTCTTTAAAGCGCAACCAGACAGCATTTACATCAGTGAAAGGATCTGAGGCCAGTGCCAAAAACTCTTGGTATTCATTAGCTAGATAGGTTTGTATGTGGTCGTCGTCAGCTTTATCGAAATTGATTGTGGTTTGGGCAGCAGTTTGCACTGATATTTTATAACCTAGAGGTAAAATGCACATCGGAATATTATGGTCGGATATTCTTTCTATTACCTCAACCTTCACCTGTTCTAAGAGAAAATTACTGCTTAGTAAAATTAGGTCGAGTATACTCTGACACTCGCTTTGCTCCCTTGTGGGGCTTTCCACAATTTGGCAAAGGTTAAAAATTAACATCATGTCGAGAAGGGTTTCTGAAGCCTTTGATGTGTACTGCATGGTAGACCAATTAAAGTCGGGAAGGTTAAAGTCACCCATGAGAATGACGCGGCAGTTTCGAGCATGCTGCTGCAAATACTTTTGTATCGCAATGATGAATTCATGTCCACATGCGGGACTTCGATAGATACTGCCAACGACCATACTTGTACCATTTGTATTAATCTTACAAAAAACTGCCTCGACATCAGTTACCTCTGGAAGAATGACCAGTGGGATTGATTTCTTTATAGCTAAGGCTACGCCTCCACCACGTGATTGCCTGTCTTTCCGAACGAGTACGTAGTTTGGGGGAGTAATTTCATCACTCGAGACGGGCGGGGATAACCATGTTTCAGTCATTGCTACTATATCTGGTTCACGATCGAGCAATAGGTTTTCAAATGGCTGTACCTTATTCAGGATACTTCGAGCGTTTATGTTTAGCAGAGTTATTTTTTCTTGCGCTGGTTTTGCCGAGTTCCTGGATGGTACGCATCCTTTTTTCTTTCTTCTACGCTCTCGCCCTTTTTTGAGCTATTTTTTCATGCTTTCTTATTTCTACTTTGTCATTCTTTTCGTCATCCCAGATGTAAACACGGTTATTAATGAACAGCTTGTTGTACGCTAACGACACCTTGTCTTTGTTTTCACGGTTTTGCTTAGCACTGTCCCAAAGTTTCTTGCGGGGATAATGCATTTGTTTGTACACTAACTTACGTGTACATTTCAAATCACGAAAATAGCGAAAGCAAAAATCAAAGGCAGATACAGGACCAACCAAGTGCAGTAAAGAATCTTTGCGAAGAAAAAGGCAGGATTCATGCACACATGAACCAAAGCATTTTAAGCATGTAGCTGATATCAGTGTGTCCATTTATTACGCAAGGTTAACACCGGCAGAAGTTATCCTTGCATGTGCATTCGAAATACCGGCCGGAAACTTACGCTGCAAGTGCATAATGTGTTCTTCGGATGCCGCTTGTCACGTTTGATTTTTGCTGTCCAAAGAAACCCCGTATCTTCTAAAACGATACAGCTCCCGGCGTTTCTGGAATGTATGGTGAACTGCGGCATGCAACACCCGGCCATGGTGACGGTAGCGAGCGCATAAAACTGGAGGGAAATGAGCGCCGACCTAAAAACAGCACGCGCGCCACGCACAAGAGACCGGGCGGGGGATTCAAAATGGCGGCCATGCTGTCGCCAAGGCCGAGGAGGCGGCACCCGCCCTTTCAAAAGCTGACACCACTCTAAGCGGGGGCGCGCGCATCGAGGAACTCTAGCCCCTATTAGAGTGCCTCGATGCGCGCGCCCCCGCTTAGAGTGGTGTCAGCTTTTGAAAGGGCAGGTGCCGCCTCCTCGGCCTTGGCCAAGGAGGTTTGTTTAACCTCCTTGGCCTTGGCGGCAGCATGGCCGCCATTTTGAATCCCCCGCCCGGTCACTTGTGCGTGGCGCGCGTGCTGTTTTTAGGTCGGTGCTCGTTTCCCTTCAGTTTTATGCGCTCGCTACCGCCACCATGGCCGGGTGTTGCGTGCAACATTGCACCAATCATTCCAGAAACGCTGGGAGCTGTATCGTTTTAGAAGATACGAGGTTTCTTTGCACAGTAAAAATCAAACGTGACAAGCGGCATCCGAAGAACACATTATGCACTTGCAGCGTAAGCTTCCGGCCGGTATTTCGAATGCACATGCACGTATAACTTGTGCCGGTGTTAACCTTGCGTAATAAATGGACACACTGATATCAGCTACATGTTTAAAATGCTTTCTAAGGCAAAAAGTTGGGCGAGTTGGTGTTGGTTCATGATAATACGGTACACAAAAGGAAAAGAATGGACACGGGACGACGCACGTTCTTTTCCTTTTGTGTACCGTTGTAACTCGCCCCTCTGCTTATCATAAAATGCTTTAGTTCACGTGTGCATGAATCCTGCATTTTTCTTCGCAAACATTCTTTACTGCACTTGGTTGGTCCTGTATCTGCCTTTGATTTTTGCTTTCGCTATTTTTGTGATTTGAAATGTATCATGGAATATATTATGCGTGTTTGTCTGCAGATCAGAACCTTATTTTTTCCTAATAATAATTATTTGTAAGAATTTACGTCCCAAGATCCCTGATATGATTATGAGGCGCCGTGTATAGTGGAAGGCTCCCGAAATTTTGACCATCTGTTGTTCTTTAACGTGCACCTAAATCTAAGTACGCGGGCCTCTCTCATTTCACCTCTATCGAAATGGGGCCGCTGCGGCCGGGATTCCATCCCGCAACCTTCGGGTCACCAGTCAAGCACCATCACTAAAACCACGGCGGTTTCTTGTTTTAGATGCGAAGCATCTTATAGCGGAGTTCAAACCGGTGGTGGTGGTGTGCGGCGTGACCACGATTACTGCGCATGCGCGATCCCTCTCCACACACCTCCTCTCCACTCCTCCTCTCCCCTTTCCCCCGTTCCACTCCCCCTCTCCACTTCCGCTCTTCCGTCCCCCTCTCCCCTCCTCCTCTGAAACGCGGGCTAGACATGCCGAAATTGTCTCCTGCGCAACGCCGCGATGAGCTCCAGCGCATGCGCGTCCTCTCCCCCTCTCTCTCCTTTCCTACGCTGCCCCCCTCTCGCGCGCCTGTCGACCGCGTTCCCCGCTCGCCCTGTGAGAATTAACGGCCAGGCTAGAGGGAGGACACGACGCGCGTAGCGTTCCTCTTCGCGTTCCACAACTCGAGGTCGGTACCATGCCCAACGAACGCCAACGGAACGCGATCGCGCAAGTGCTCCGGCTTCGCATCGCCTCATGGTCCCTTTTAGCTGGAAATGGTGTAATTTTTTATATTTCTTTCCGTGTTTCAAGTACGCCTTCTGTGCTGGTCTGATGCCCATGTATATATGTGTACAGTTAAATGTTTTTTATCCTTCCCTGTTTCTGTGTTTCAAGGTTACATTTTTGTACCCCGTCTTAAATAATTCCGCAGTTCCTGTTTTTTAACACGAAAGTGTTTTATGCCGGGGTCCACCAAGACTTCAGTGACGTATTTCCGTCACGGAAATGACATCGAAAAAATATACACAATCAGATGGCAAAGAAAAAAAACGTACCGTCAACGGGCATCGAACCTGCGACCGCTCGGTCTGCAGCAACAGATGCCGGGCACGCTATCCACTGCGCCACGGTCACAGACTCTGGAGGCTTTACGAACGCGCCTTTTATATCTACCATTCTCCCGGTCGGCTGGGTGGTGTTGACCACTGGGAGTGGTAAGGTAAAGCAATTCGTCATTGCTGTGGCCTCCGCGACTAGCACCTGCAACGCGTTACGCGTCCATCCCATTCGGCGCGTTTTCAATACAAGTTGAATTTTGTCAATGCCTTAACACACCGCGAGGTTGCGACCTTTGCCCAAGCGTCGTAAAAGCGTCGGCCTCGCTCAGCATTACGCTAATACAAAAAAAAAAATCACAGCATATCCACGGAGTGAATGATGATGAGTGGGCGAAGCTGCGGAGGTTCATCGGTAAACCGTGAATCTTCCGTGAATTCTGCCCAGTACATCATCACCGACGTGAGATCGGGCGCGTTTATACTAAAGGTTCGATGAGTTATGACGACTTGCAGCTCACTTTAATTTTACATGTACGCTGTGAATTTTCATTGTTTAGAAAACCATTGCTTTAGAAAACATCTGGCGTCTTTTCGTTTTGCTTTAGAAACATCTGGCGTTCTTTCGTTTTGCTTTTATAAAACATCTGGCGTCTTTCGTTGGTTTATTTCATCAATCAACGGCGTTTTGAACAAAATTTTTATTGTTTAATCACGCACAGGAGAAATCTCACCAGGCACTACCTTGGAGGTAAACAATGGCTGCTAATGGGAATGAGAGACAGAAGAAGTCGGCTTTTAGCTAACACTTACACTTCTACTTCTACTAACGTTTCCTACTGGAACATGCCAATGGCTGCTAATGGGGAATGAGAGACAGAAGAATTCGGCTTTTAGTTAACGCGCACGCTGCGAATTTTTTATTGTTCAACAACGCACAGGAAAAATCTCCCACCGGCACCACCTTGGAGGTCAAGATCTGGTACTAGCGTTACGACTGGTTACGCACTACGACTACGACAACTACGAGGGACGAACGGGTGCCGCCTTAAGGAGCTTCGCCCCTAAAATAGCTATACGACGCGCGCCTGCCTCGTCTAGCTGTAACCCCGCGTTCCCTGTCGTCGCGCTTGCCCGACAAAAATCGCGGCTGGGCTACCGGAGCGACACGACGCGCTTTGCGTTTCCCTCTAGTCCGGCCGTGGTTGTTCAATCACATTTTAACTGTCCGCGGGATGGCTAAGAAGCTTTGCGTCCAATATGCGACGCTCTTCTGGCTATCGCACCTCGTTCTCTGATTACGCTTTCACCGTTAACTACTACAGCTACAACAAGGGTTTGTTTAATCATTTAACATGGACGTTAGTCGTCGGGATGGAGATGTACCACCAATCATCAAAGTGGGTGCAAACACGTTAAACGGTGCCATTAGCTGCCAGACATCAATATACATTGTGCAAACTCTCTCATGCCCCGCCACGGTGGTCTAGTGGTTATGGCGCTCGACTGCTGACCCGAAGGTCGCGGGATCGAATCCCGGCCGCGGCGGCTGCATTTTCGATGGAGGCGAAAATGATGAGGCCCGTGTACTTAGATTTAGGTGCACGTTAAAGAACCCCAGGTGGTCGAAATTTCCGGAGCCCTCCACTACGGCGTCTCTCATAATCATATCGTGGTTTTGGGACGTTAAACACGAGATATTATTATTATTAAACTCTCTCATATCAATGTACAGTAAGCATTGAGTTACTTCTGTAAGGGCACGCTTTACTTTCGTGTTATTCCGATTCGTATGACGGAGGGATCAACCGTGTTTTTTTTAATCATTTACGATCACTGTGAATCGACTAGTGGCAGTTGTGTTTTATTGTGTAATTTGCGTTTTATTTGTGTAATTGCTTCTGTCAGCGCAGTAATAATGCGCACAAATAAATGGCCTGTACACGGGATATTAACGCACGCACGCACGCACGCACGCACACACACACACACACACACACGCACGCACGCACGCAAGCACGCACACACACACACACACACACACACACACACACACACACACATTCAGTATTTTATTTCTTTGAGCAAGCATAATTTATTTATTAATCGTGTAAGCCCTGAAGGCTCGTACAGGAATGCGCATAAACAGTTCTCGCGAAGCGTCTATACAAAGAAGACGCATGAAAACAAGAAGAAGACGGGGAAGCATTGTGTACAGTAGACACGCTATGTCAGTAAAAAAATACAAGAAACAAAGTCAAGTTGTACAATAAGTACGTCATGGAAAACCAGTTAATGAAATAAAAACTCACAGGCTCCCTTATGCGTTCGCTTTAAAGGAGTGGTGACAGAAAATTTGTGAACCTCTGTTTTTTGCTCTTAATCAATGGCTACTGACTCGATAATAGCGGCAACGAAACTCATTTGCCCCAGCGCGAGACGAATGTTTAATTATATGCTCGTATGTTACGACCGGAGGCAGTTTCGATTTCAAAGAGCACTCGGTAGCCCCGTGACGTAGATGGTCTACTTGGTAAACAAGACCGCGAGAACCAGTGACGTCACTGGCCAGCTTCTGCTATGTTGTCAGTGCTGCTGTTTCGTTTGCGAGTTGAGCGTTGCGAGTGCTTGTTTCCTCGATTGTCAAACTACGTTGCTTATCTAGTGCGGCGATGGACGAAAGAGCTGGCGGGAGTGTAAAAATCAGTAAGAAAAGCTCGATTCACTTTGCGAATCTCGCCGGTAGCTGCGATTTTGTTCTTGTAGCCGTTGTCCAACTGAGGCGACGTTTTCCGCCAGGCTTGGAGTAGCCGCAGCATTAGACGTGCTGAAACATTTTTGCTCCGATCATTCGTAAAGTAGCAGGATGGGAAGTGACGAAGGAAGCATTGAAATCACAACATTGGCGCTCTGTAACAGTGTTTATGCGTAACATGCAAATGACGTGATGTACGCTTTACTGACTCGTATTTACATCGGGGAACGCCGCGTTCTCAAGGCATACCAGTCCCACGTACGCACGTCGGAGGGTCGAAGCAGTTATCTGTCCACTACGCAATATTATCCCGGCAGCAGAGAGCTTTAGTTCGTCTGTAGACTTCCTATCGTTTGCAGGCACCTGGTTACCGGAGCTGTTGACGGCTGCAGCAGCAGCAGCAACTGCGTACAACTGCGGAGCCCGTAGCGACATCTTGTGGCGTTTTGTCCAACTACAATAATTTTTTTTTCGATTTTTTTTCCGTCGCGTTGTAGGTCCTGTCGGGAAAAAAAGCAATGAGAATACTGTGAGTTGCTAATTATCTCACTGCAAATGCTTTACATAGAATCGGTAAGCGGGTAAGTCCCTGCGATGTTATATTGTAGGTCTCTGGTTAGGCTACGCATCATCAGGTGTCGCTACCAGCTTTGTCGGTCTAAGGTCCCTCCATAATTTTTAAGGTAGCGACATCTGCCGCGCGCGCCACCTAGAAAGTTCCTGTAGCAGACGACGCCCAGGTTAAAGCACGGCATTCAGCTGGTGGAAAAATATCTGCACATGCTAGGAAATAAAAGCTACTGATGCCTGACTGTGATGAAGGCCGAAATAAGGCCCCAAAATGCTAAAGCTGTGCCTTTATTTCAAATAAACATTGAAAAAGAGAGCGGAAAAAATGTTTCATCGCCTACATTTGGCATGTTTACATCTCGTTTATTCGCGCTCGTATTACATTGCATTTTGCAATCTAAATTAGCTGCATATAGTTAAGAAAAAAACTGAGTCGTGTTGATTTGCTTTCATATCACAAAATAGTCGAAGCCCTTGACGGTAAACAACGACGAGCCGGGACCGAAGACAACGCGAGGCGAGTTTATCCGCGCCCGCCCATGGCTCCCATAGCGCCTGCCTTGGTCGCTGTTATAGTGAACTAGAAGAGATAGTCGCTGTGTTGGCCGTACCTTGGTGACTGCGTGCGCTTAATCCCATTGCTCTACGCCTTTCTTGCTCGTAAGTGTGTTGTGTACATATAGCGGTCACGTCGGTCGAAGAGTGCATCCAAATAAAAAGACTGACAGCCATCCGGACCGAAAAAATTTCGACATGGCGTTGCTGAAACGCGATCCTCGCTGAAAGTAAACATCCTGCGCACGTGTGTGGAAACTAAAATTTGGTGGAAACGAGCGCGCCAACAGTCTTCGCGTGCGGCGATTGCCTGACCACTTGGGTGTGTATTGCTGTTCTGTGCTACGAGTCAACGCAAGTGTCGTGACATTCCAAAGCGGCGTTATTGATCGCGTCCTGGCCGATTCTCGAATTTGTCCGTGTTACAAACGCGACCTAACCGCACGGAACACCATGGTGTAGTTAAATTTCTTCGCCAAGGCTCCTTGTGTGTGCGTGTGCGAATGCGGTTGTATTCCTGATATGAGCAACGTCGCTACGTAACCTTGAATCACCGCGTGGATTTTTAATGGTGTGTTTATGCTTTTTCGATTTAACTTCTTCAAATAACTTCTTGCCGTCTTCCGTCCGGTTTCGGCACCCAAACGCGCAGCAACAAGGCATATCGGACCTTCCAGAACGAAATCACCGCACAACGTGCATAGCGGAACAGGGGAAGCGAGCGCTCTCCTCCCGGGGCGCGGGAACCTTCATGGCGGGGCAAGGTCACGTGTCACAGATCAGCCTATCGCGGGCGCCGTCGGCTTCATGAAAGCTTTTCGATACTTTTGAATTTATTGAGGGACTTTATGTCGGTCTCGTACACACCTCCGGTAACCCGGCCAGAACTCGTGACGTACGTGGTATCCACTCGGTGACCTCATCGTCTTTTGCTTATATTTCCGATCCGGCACTTTCACGAACTTCAAAACTCAATTAAAATACCTTTTAGGCTGTATTTGTGGCTGATATTGTACAGATGGCACCTATATGCACCCATTAGTGTGATTCAAGAGTCAAATTGTGTCCGAATTTTTGTGTCACCACTCCTTTAAGACGGCTCGAAAGCGAAAGCCATCTTCTCAGTTTTTTGCGCACAAAGCGTGGTTTGCCATTGCCTCCAAGATCGGAGGCACCTCACCTGGTTTTGCACTGCCTCCGTGATCTGCCCACTTTTGACCAAACTACGATGTCATGTGATAACGGCATCATATGACGTCACGCCAAAATTTGTGAAGCCATGATGACGTCATATCGTGACGTCATCACGTGACGATGATTTTTTGCATCCCTCGTCCCCAACGTCGTGGTACGCTGACGCCGTAGATGCGGGACGACGATGGTCAAATTCCGCGTTTGATGAGGCATTTAAGGCTTCGCCTTAAAAAGTACGTCCGCCACGTTGGTATAGTGGTGACAGAGCTCGGCTGCTGACCCGAAAGTCCCGGGTTAGATCCCGGCCGCGGCGGTCGCATTTAGGTGGAGGCGAAATGCTAGAGGCCCTTGTACTGTGCGATGTCAGTGCAGGTTAAAGAACACCAGATGGTCAAAATTTATGGAGCCCTCCAATACGGCGTGTCTTGTAACCATATCATGGTTCTGGCAAGTAAAACCCCAGATTTTATTATTAATAAAAGAGACAAATAAACGACGCCCTGAATCTGCCACACGAAGTGTAAAACAGTATTGGAAACACTCAATAAAATGTGCATGCAATTGGGCATGCGAGAAAACCTGCAGATACAGAAAAAGAAACTGCAGATACAAAAAGAAGGAAAAACGCACTGATACTGCGCGCATGCAAAGTTTTATGGCATACTACTCAACAACGTATTCTTCGTTTTGATAAGGACTCAAGGTGCAACTCGAGTGCCGATACAGTAGCGGCTACAGATTGTGAGCAAGAAATGTCAGCAATAACCATGATAAAGAAGCTGTCGTTTCATTTTAGCAGGATATTCGCACCATACTGCCCCTCGGCCCTTTATTCTGTGTACAATATGTACGATGCCATTTATAATAAACGAGTAAATTGTTTGCAAACTTAGCAAAATGAGCCACCTTAATCGCGCTTAGGTAGCTTCGCAACACTAAATTGTGTGTTCAGATACCTATATACTGCTGCTGCTGACATGTATACTAATACTTTAAACGATTATTTGTGTATTTGGAATGCAGAGCTTACGAGAAAATTAAGTAAGGCTTTAGACTTTGTCGTTTACGGCGTAAGGAAGAGGATTCGTTTGCAACACAACAGAGTCCACGCCTACCTCTAGCGCATAACACATGCACAGGCCGTCAGCTTACATGAATTACATGCTTCCTTAAAGGGGCCCTGCAACACTTTTCGAGCATGCTCAAAAAGCGCTGCTGATCGGTAGTCGAGGCTCCCGAGAACACGCGAGCCAAAAAAGCCGGCAGATCCCACGCATTGTGGGAGTCGATGTAATGCGAAGCAGCCAGCAAAGAGCTGCATACATCGTCTTGTATGTCACTAAGGAAAATGCCTGTCATGGTTCTCATGTTAACTCCTATTATTTATGTTCGTCACACAGTAACGTCGCGCAATACCAACTTCGGGGTAGATCATGCTAGCGAAACGGCCGCCAGCGCACCATGAGCGTGGTAGGTAAGTCATGCTGTACATGACATGTCTGTCACGACTTTCATGTTAACTCGTGTTATTTATGTTCGTCACACAGTCACGCCGCAAGATACCAATTTTGGTGTATATCAAGCTAGCGAAACGGCCGCCAGCGCACCATGAGCGTGGCACGTAAGTCATGCTGTACATGACATGCGTGTCATGATTTTCATGTTAACTCGTGTTATTTATGTTCGTCACACAGTCACGTCACAAGATACCAATTTTGGTGTACATCAAGCTAGCGAAACGGCCACCAGCGCACCATGAGCGTGGCACGTAAGTCATGCTGTACATGACATGCGTATCATGATTTTCATGTTAACTCGTGTTATTTATGTTCGTCACACAGTCACGTCGCAAGATACCAATTTTGGTGTATATCAAGCTAGCGAAACGGCCGCCAGCGCACCATGAGCGTGGCACGTAAGTCATGCTGTACATGACATGCGTGTCATGATTTTCATGTTAACTCGTGTTATTTATGTTCGTCACACAGTCACGTCGCAAGATACCAATTTTGGTGTATATCAAGCTAGCGAAACAGCCACCAGCGCACCATGAGCGTGGCACGTAAGTCATGCTGTACATGACATGCGTGTCATGATTTTCATGTTAACTCGTGTTATTTATGTTCGTCACATAGTCACGTCGCAAGATACCAATTTTGGTGTATATCAAGCTAGCGAAACGGCCGCCAGCGCACCATGAGCGTGGCACGTAAGTCATGCTGTACATGACATGCGTGTCATAATTTTCATGTTAACTCGTGTTATTTATGTTCGTCACACAGTCACGTCGCAATATACCAATTTTGGTGTATATCAAGCTAGCGAAACGGCCGCCAGCGCACCATGAGCGTGGCACGTAAGTCATGCTGTACATGACACGCGTGTCATGATTTTCATGTTAACTCCTGTTATTTATATTCGTCGCATAGTCATGTCGGAAGATACCAATTTTGGTGTATATCAAGCTTGCGAAACGTCCGCCAGCGCACCATGAGCGTGGCACGTAAGTCATGCTGTACATGACATGCGTGTCATGATTTTCACGTTAACTCGTGTTTTTTATGTTCGTCACACAGTCACGTCGCGCAATACCAATTTCAGGGTAGATCAAGCTATCGAAACGGCCGCCAGCGCCCCATGAGCGTGGTACGTAAGTCATGCTGTACATGACATGCCTGTCATGATTTTCATGTTAACTCGTGTTTTTTATGTTCGTCACACAGTCACGTCGCGCAATACCAATTTCAGGGTAGATCAAGCTATCGAAACGGCCGCCAGCGCCCCATGAGCGTGGTACGTAAGTCATGCTGTACATGACATGCCTGTCATGATTTTCATGTTAACTCATGTTATTTATGTTCGTTACACAGTCACGTCGCAAGATACCAATTTTGGTGTATATAAAGCTAGCGAAACGGCCACCAGCGCACCATGAGCGTGGCACGTGAGTCATGCTGTACATGGCATGCGTGTCATGATTTTCATATAACTCGTGTGTTATTTATGTTCGTCACACAGTCACGTCACGCAATACCAATTTCGGGGTAGATCAAGCTAGCGAAACGGCCGCCAGCGCACCATGAGCGTGGCACGTAAGTCATGCTGTACATGACATGCGCGTCATGATTTTCATGTTAACTTGTGTCATTTATGTTCGTCACACAGTCACGTCGCAAGATACCAATGTTGGTGTATATCAAGCAAGCGAAACGGCCGCCAGCACACCATGAGCGTGGCACGTAAATCATGCTGTACATGACATGCGTGTCATGATTTTCATGTTATGACTTGTCATTTATGTTCGTCATACAGTCATGTTACGCCATACCAATTTTGGTGTACATTCGATTAACCAAGCGACCAGGAGAGCACAAAGTCGTAGGCGGCTAGATAGATAGATAGATAGATAGATAGATAGATAGATAGATAGATAGATAGATAGATAGATAGATAGATAGATAGATAGATAGATAGATAGATAGATAGATAGATAGATACGCTCAAAGTCGCAGAAGTTCGCTAAGAAATGCTTCGCATTTAATATTATAGCGATGCGCACGGCCTGGAATTTACAATAAATTCTCAAAGTCAGCTGAAAATCGCTCCCTCTTCTCTCGACAAATGATGTATTAGTCCGCAAAATATGACGCGATTGTCGGCAGTTCCACCATTGGCTGATGTTATAATCACGATAACACCCTCATTATTACTTTCGCTGTTAATTTTGAGTTCAATAAGTAGATAATATGTATGTTTATATTCTGTTATCGCGTTAAAAACACCGAACAAACATTAATATTAGCACTTCCGGTCTCACCGACAGCTCGTCTGCTCGTAGTTGCGTGGTTCCGTTTTCTTCGCCATGCGCAGTGCCGAAAACGTGAATATTTCTGTGCTTTTGACCATCGCCGGTTGCCGTTGAGAGTGGCAGCCGTTCGAGTGCCTCGTCAGCTGGGAACTGCATCGTCGGCACGTTCTGACGACCGACCGAGGCAGCCGTGCAGCATGTCTCCGATAACAATGCTGGCGTCCGGTAATGGCGGCGCTTCGGGGTCGTCTGCCAGTGCCGTCTTACGAGGCGGTGTATCGGAGTATGGGCCGAAACCGATCTCAGCTGTCATTCGTTCCAAACGAGCGCGCAGGTTTGCTTCCATGGTTGGCAGAGCGATGAAAACACTACGGCGTTCGAGGTGCACACCCAACATTACCAAACCGACGCGCAGTTTTCAAGCACGCGCGATACACATTGGTTCCGCTCGACGAGAACGACGCAAGCCGACCGGAAGTGGCGGCACAGACCACGTGGTTGCGCCCAGACGTCAGAGAGAAAAAAATGAAGAAAAAATTTCCGCCGGCGCTCTTGGGCGGAGCCTCGCTCGTCTGCGCTCCCTCCCTCGAGTCGCTGCCTGTCGCTGCCTAGCTCTCCGCGCGCTCGCGGCGTTGAGTTGAGGGAGAAAGCTGCGGAACGTGATCTCTATAATTTGGTAACACCACTTAGACTTGACGGATTCGAAAAATTTTTGCGGCATATGACTCGTGAAGAGTCATACGTCAATAATGAGACTATTCCAATATAACTAAGAAAGGTGTTGCAGGGCCCCTTTAATAAACGTTTAGGCAACAACAGAAATAAAAGCTGCCCAAGCTTCAAAAAAGAAAAAAAAGAGAAAGCTCACTAGCGTGCGCTTATTCCCGGACGTATCCGCGCACCGCAAGCGCTTTGTGTAGCGCGTTTCGCATGCTGCCGAGCTGCGGTGGGATTCGCAATGGCGGCCGTCGTAGCAGACGACGCGCCTGTCCTCACCCTCAGCGGAGCGCGCGGGCATCAAGGCACCCTAGCCCCTATAGGCGCTGCGCATCGCGGAATCGTGGTTGCGTCGTTGCGTTGGTTGCGCGGGTTGCGTGTCTTGAAGTTTCATCAGTTTCATGTTCATGCGCGTCTTCGGCGGTGTTGACGCGGGCTCCGTGCACGAAGTGACGCTTGGAGGGCGGAATATTCATGGAGCTGCGGACACGGAAAACGGGCGCCAGTTAACGGTGCGTGTACTGCTTTCGTAAGTAATAATTACACAGCTTTAGCTGGGCGTCTGCAGCAGCTCTGCGGAAGTTATCTGCCAGCCATTTCCAACAGCAGCCTGTGTCCGCGATGCTGTTGAGGATGCCCAACTGAAGCTGCCATTTAACGAGTTGCCACTGTTATGCGCGTTGCTGTACAAGCTCCCATAAAGTGAGCGATGCAAACAATTATCAATGGTCATTTCTCGCTGATCGCACGTTGTGTCTGCACTACTGAAGGTGCAAGATGTCGTTCTGAGATGCACTTTAGTCTACTTCATAATAACATTTCCATCGACCTTGAGTGTGCAGCGCGCTTCCGCGCGTGGGAACGTGAAAAAAAAGCCTGTGTACAGAACGCTCAGACACACTATATATATATATATATATATATATATATATATATATATATATATATATATATATATATATATATAATGGTTTCTGTTGGCTTAAAGACGGTTGTTTGAGGTGCAGATATAGTACGGTGGCTTCCAGAACGTACGCGGTAGTCATTCAAGTTGGACACGCCTCGCCGGTAAGGCGATAAAGCTAGAGACTTTCGACGGCGCCCGTTGTTGCGGCCGCCGCCGTGCACTTTCTTCCTTCGTTTCTGTTTGCTGTTTTCATGGTTTGCCAACATCTGCGATGACGCTATAACAGAATCAAGTGAGTGTATGTGATTGTGAGAGTTATGTGTGCTAATTCTAGCATAGGACTTGTCTGATATCGACGTAGATGGCGTCCGCACGCGCTGGGTATCGTTCGGGCCCGCGTACTCGCATGTGTTTATGTGAGTATGGGTTACGTTTGTAAAACATGCGGTCAGTAACCGCTCACGCCGTGCCTCTGACTGCCGGAGGATGTGCTTGGGTGTCGAGATATGCCGGCACAAAACCGTGTTTATACTGAAACCAAATTTTGAAGCGATTTCTCAGAAAAGAATTGCTTTCATTTGTGTATAGCCAGTGCCTATGGGGAGGCGAGGTTCCCGCTGCCTTTTACGTGAAAAATTTGTTTTCGTTGCGAAATTTCAACTAAACACTAGTGGCAGATGTGTATACAATAACGGTGTGTTGAACAAAGGGTGGTTTTAAATACAAATAATCAATGTGTGTGTTTTAGTTATTCACAGAATCCCGGATTACTTCTCCCGCCTCTTCACTCCACTTGACAGCCACACACGGGGAAACGAAGGTGCCGCTATGGTCTGGCGCCTCACCGCTCGTGATGGGAAAATCAACAGCGGCGTTCGCCCTGTCAACGAGGCAGTCGGTCCTACATTTCTTTTGGTTGGACAAGACGAGGTAGGAAAGAGGAGAGTGGCACCCACGCAAAGGAGCCTAAACCAATTTCGTTTATTGTTTAAAAGAGGCTCATGTCATCTTGTGCTGCAAGTTTGTCGCCAAGTGACTTGTTACAAAAGCTACTATTTGCAAGTTGTGTTTTACACGATAACGGCAAAAAACTTGGTTTCTTACCATACGTGTTTGCATTTGTTGTTTTGTTGTGAGCCTTCATTGTGTCTATGTGAACCACTTATTTTGTAGGTTTTGCAAACCTTTACTGCAATTTCATTTTCTTATCCTAATATCACGTTCTGCTTTTCAGATACCGTTTTTCATGGTGCTCACGCTGAACAGGAGCGACAACCTATCAAGCCACAAGTCTGATGCCTCCAGCCGTCACCACTTTTTGATTTATTCTTAATCATAAGGAATAAAGATTGAAACATGATGCCCATTTCTGCAGTTTATTTTGCACCATATGACACTATGCACATCAGTCACACATTTTAGTTGGCTATTCTCATAGAAGTATGTAAATGAAGAATACCCAAACTTCTTAATTGGAAATCACAGACCACCTTTTCGCGCTTTGTATATAACTTTGCTGGAAAATATGTGTTGTTTCGACGAGTTTTATTAAAATAGTGGTAAAAACTGAACTATTCTTGTTTTGCAGTCGCTGGGCAGAACGGCAAGTATTATTGGACTTGCTTAAAATGAATACTCCACTATTTTCAACAGTAGTCGCACAAAAGTAGAGCAAGGGTCAAATGAGTAGCTTAATATACTTGTGGAGTCGCTTGACACTTCGGTGTGGGACACTTGACCCCCGTAGGAGTGTTACCGGCAAGAGTCGTCCGACTCCCTAAAAGTGGTAACGTGATCCTCCGGATGAGAGTCTTTCCACTCTTCCTAGAGGGTCAGAGGACTCTCCTAGAGCGAGCCGACCCTGACCCACCGAGATAGTCACCGTGACTATTTAAAGAGAGTCCTATACGTGGCAAGTCAGAACTCTCTGAAAAGAGTCAAGCATACTCTTCTTTTTCTTAGAGGGTGGTTAAACACTGATTAAAGTTGGTTATCACTTTCGTCGCGTGTCAAAGTGTATGTTCGTGGTTATTGTGTTGATTGAGACTTTATATCACCTGTGGCACATACCCGCATAACATGAAGTCTGGTATTCGGGACCTTGGCCGAGTCCGTCTTCAGCACAGAAGGGTTTAAAAGCGTCATTGCGCTTCTTGCTGAGAACTGGCCTTACAGACAGACTCTAAGCAGTGTCATATTCTCGTTTCCTTTTTTTTTCGTCTCTTTTTTTTCCTTTTCTTGCTCTCCTTTTTTGTAACATCTCTCTTCTATCGTCTTTTATCCCCCTTACCCTTTCCCCCAGCACAGGGTAGCGAGCTGGTCTAAGAACTGGCTAACCTCCCTGTCTTTCCGCTTGTTCCTTCCTTCCTTCGTTCCTTCCTTCGTTCCTTCCTTCCTTTCTTCCTTCCTTCGTTCCTTCCTTCCTTCCTTCCTTCCTTCCTTCCTTCCTTCCTTCCTTCCTTCCTTCCTTCCTGGTATTCGGGTATGTGCCACGCGTGACTGAGAGAAAGGGTTTCATGACGTACGCGACAGGTATTTTGCGTTATTCGTGTCATGACCAGTGAATCGTGTTGTTCATACATTGATCCTCTGCTATGCCAATTTTGGTACATTACTACCTATAGAGACATCTCTCTTCTACGACCAGGAGAGCGCCCAGTAGTGATGCAGAACTATCGATGATACTATCGATACTATCGATAGCTGAGTCCCTATCGAACTATCGATAGTAAAAGATACTAACGATAGTGCTATCAATAGTAAGTACTATCGATATTAAAATCAACAACGCGAACTCATTGCAGAATAAATTTGGTTCCCCGCGCGCGTGGTACATAGTGGAGCCGGAGGAGCAAGCTGAAGGGCAAGAAAGTTGACATACTTGCGTTCTTCACCAGAATGCTTCGCTGACACATGGTCATAAAGTAAAACTATTCAGCTGTAGTGGAAGGGAAGCCGTTACATGGGGTGAAACTGCGCGGCATCAGTTTTATATTGCATTTGATGATTTCAAAATGAAAAAATTATCAAGAACTAAGTTTGTTAATTGTAAGATGTAACTGGTTGCTTTTAAATAATAATTTATTGATGGACATATGCCGCCATTTTCACTGCGCAAGTAATTTCTCTCGATAAAAATTTCCTCATAAATAAAGCGAAGCTGATAGTAGGCTATCGCGAATGTTTTGGAAATCTTGGCCAGCCAGCAACAGCATCGTTATTCGCATCACTATGGATAGTTTGTCACGTGGTTGTGACGGTGAAGAATGCTGCAGCAAGACAGGGAAATACGAAGCTCTTTTTTGGTCGAACTTGTGCCCAGAAAATCAAAACTCAGAATACAAGCGATACACGCTGCGCACTGATTGCGGCGAGAACAGTCGCCGGCCGTCGAGTAATCTGACAATCGGTGGAACGCTTCGTCTTTTATACATCAGTCATCAAACCTTCCAGCGTTATCGCTGGTGCTCGCGTAAGCTCTCGAAGAAACTTGAATATTCGCGTCCGGCGCGTAACCTTAAAATGTCAAACAATCGCGAATCTTCTCAAACATTGCTGCGCGGTCTGCGTCAAACGCAGCTAATAGTCTGTGGGTGAAACCCGAATACATCAAAACAAAGCAATAAGCACGCGTGGCAGGAATATTGCTAGTAATATTACCGATGGTACTACCGATTCGACTATCGATAGTTTATCGATAGTAGTACTATCGATAATTTGTTTACACTATCGATAGTTTCAAAGAAACTATCGATACTATCGATAGTCAATTTACCGATAGTTCTGCATCACTAGCGCCCAGACGTAGGCGGCTAGATAGATAGATAGATAGATAGATAGATAGATAGATAGATAGATAGATAGATAGATAGATAGATAGATAGATAGATAGATAGATAGATAGATAGATAGATAGATAGATAGATAGATAGATAGATAGATAGATAGATAGATAGATAGATAGATAGATAGATAGATAGATAGATAGAAACGGCCAAAATGCCCGAGGTTCGCTAAGAAATGCTTCGCATTTAAAATATGCCTCGTGTTTTTCTTATGTAAAGATGGGTATGAGCAGAACAGAAGACAGCAATTAGATGTGCGGCAGAGCCCACGCCTTGTGGGACTCGGTTTCATGCGAAGCAATCAGGGAGTAATTGTTTATGCGGCATTTTTTGTCTTTGAGCGAAACGTTACGAGGTAGATCGGCGTGTTTTTCTAAGCGTAGTAGTTGTGTGTCCATCGTGGCTTTATCAGGCACGTCCACTACACTAGCGTTTAATAGGTAACTTATGGTGTTATCGAAACGAAGTGCATATTACGGTGCGATAATGTGAATATCATATGTGACTTTCGTTAGCGTATTCTTCCGGGGTCGAGCAACGGTTGAATATAGCTTGCTGAATTATACGGGTACAAATGTTATGTTTATTAAACTTCTATAACAGCGGAGCCAACACTGGAACCACAATTGACGTTAACCCGACATGACACCTGTATCGTATTGTTATGGTGAGATGCGTTTATTTACAAGAGATGATGAATGCGAGAGTCCAGAGATGGAGCAGATCACAGTTCGTGCCCCCCACTGTTTTCCTCTTCTTCCATGCGTCCCCCCACTATCGTAGCAATTCCCCCTTTGCAGACGATGCCCACCGGGCGAGTCAGGTGTCGTTGCGACGATGAAAGCGTTTGAGACGGGCAACATGCATGACGTTGGTCTTGCTTGAGCGGCGCTCAGTAGACGACAGCCGAGATATCACGTACGTGACATCGCTGAGACGTGCCGTGACAACAAAGGGGCCAGTGTAGTTGGCCAGAAACTTTTGGCATAGGCGACACTTGCGAAGCTCCGTCCAAAGCCACACCAAATCGCCTTTCTCATAAAATACGTGTCGGTGAAGTCCGTCGTAACGGTTCTTAGAGCATTTCTGGGAAGCGAAAGTACAAAGGCGGGCGATACGCCGGGACTCTTTTGCACGGCAAAGGGTTTCGGCGGGAGTAGGTTGGTCGGTTTCCGAAAACAGAAGAATAGTGTCAAGAGCTGTGCGGGGTCGGCGTACGTAGAGCAGATAAAATGGACTGTATCTGGTAGTCTCGTGCTGTGCAGTATTGTAGGCAAAAGTTATAAACGGCCAGGCGGTGTCCCACGTTTTGCGTCCAGAATCAACGTACATGGAAATCATGTTGACGAGAGTTCTGTTGGTTCCTTCGGTTAAAACATTAGCGGGTGATACGGGGTGGTGTGACGAAAATGAGACTTAGAAAGAGGAAGCAGGTCTTCAACTATACATCGGCGATAAATTCCCGCCCGCAATCACTGATGATGACACGTGGGGATCCATGGCGCAATATAATGTGCGACAGCACGAACTTCAAACCTTGAGTGGCCGTTGCTGCAGGAGTTGCCGCAGTTTTGGCATAGCGTGTTCAGTGGTGGACGCCCACTATAATCCATCGGTTGCCGTTCGTTGTCGCGGAAAAGGGTAGGGCAGGTCAACACCAACGACTTAAAATGGTGAACCAGTGGGTACTATGGGATGAAGAAGTCCTGCTGGCTCTGTTGTCGGACGCTTGCAGCGTTGACATTGCTCACAGCACACAACGTATGCAGTCACACTTTGACGCATTTTCGGCCAGAAGAAGCGTTCTTGCGTGCGCTGAAACGTCCTGGAAAAACCCATTTGTCCAGACGTAGGGAAGTCATGCATAGCTCGGAGTACACGATGTCGCAAACTTGTTGGCACAACTAGAAGTAAACGGGCGCCTATGCCGGAATAATTCCTTTGTAAAGAACGCCACCCTTTACGACGAAACGGCGTTTACCGTTCGTTCCGGAGATAAAGAAAGGGGCGAGGCTGTTGTCACTGCGTTGCTCTGCGCGTAAAGTGGTCAGGCCAGGAAATGGGGCATAGACAACCTGCTAAATATTAATAAAAGTTGTCTGCGTCACACGCGGTTGTCGGCAGGGGAAGCCGCGAGAGGCAATCGGCGTCGGCATGACGACGAGTGCTCTTGTAACAAACTTCAAAGTCATGTTCGTGCAGTCGTAACGCCCAACGAGCAAGACGATTGGATGGGTCACGTAGTCCAGGTGAAACTTGTAGACGGCAAATACGACCGCGAGGCATTCATGCTGTGTGACCAATGTAGATGCGCTCCGGTTTACTTAAACGACTGGCATAGGCAACGACGTGTTCAGGAGCTGCATGGCGTTGGAACAAGACGGCGCCGGTATGTACTTCTGTCGCAGCAGATGGGTCATAGTGGCGAAGCACAGCCCCGGAAGTAAGAACAAACGTGAATTGCGAAAACGATGACCCATATCCTGCTGACCACAGAAAAGCCACATCCTTGTTGAGTGGGCTCGTCAAAGGGTAAGCGAGGTCGGCGAACTTAGGCACGAAGCGACGGAAGTACGAGCATAAGCCCAAAAAGCTTCGCAAATCTCGTACCGACTTAGGTGGTTTGAAGCTGCTGACTGCAGCGACCTTCTGAGGGTCGGGTCGAACTCCATGCTTGTCAACCAGGTGACCCAGAACCAGAGTCTCACGGTTGCCAACGTGACACTTCCTAGAATTGAAGGTGAGCTTAGCTCTTTCAAGGCAGGTGAGAACAATGTCTTGACGACGGTTGTGCTCATCGAATGTACGGCCAATAATTAAAATGTCATCAAGGTAGCAAAGACGAAGTTCCCACTGTAGTCCACACAAAATAGTGTCCATGAAGCGCTCAGACGAGGGTGGAGCGTTGCATAGTAGAGCACTGCACGTGCCTGATTTTTAAATGCGAAGCATTTCTTAGCGAACTTCTGCGAGTTTGAGCGTATCTATCTATCTATCTATCTATCTATCTATCTATCTATCTATCTATCTATCTATCTATCTATCTATCTATCTATCTATCTATCTATCTATCTATCTATCTATCTATCTATCTATCTATCTATCTATCTATCTATCTATCTATCTATCTATCTATCTATCTATCTATCTATCTATCTATCTATCTATCTATCTATCTATCTATCTATCTATCTATCTATCTATCTATCTATCTATCTATCTATCTATCTATCTATCTATCTATCTATCTATCTATCTATCTGACAGACGCCCGCGGCTAAGATCAGGTCCGCCCACCGCGTTTCCTCTTGCCCAGGAGCAGTGCTCACGGCGCAACGCCAGCGAGCGGCACGATTCATCTATCAGCTTAATGGCACAGACTATGCACACACGCACGAATAACTAAAGGTTATATCATCACGTGGCTACGACGTCTCGAATTCAATTTCACAGCGCTCTCGACGTACCACTCACAGCCAAAAAGCAAGCGCCCCTGGTAGGATTTGCGGCGACAAATGTTATCATTTACTTGTTTGTGGAGAAATTGTTTCTACCAATTCGTCCGATTCGTTACTACAGAAAAATCTTCAGACGTGTAATGTAAGTATAGGAGTAACCTGCCCATTTATTTATCTGTAATATTCCAGACAAGCGAAACGAGCTGCACCACAGTGCTGCGTGTGCGCCTTTGTTGCCTTCGAGAGTGGAAATTTCCATGCTGCAGGTGGAACGAAAGAATTTCCCGAAAGAGGGCAAACGCACACGACTACGCCCATGGGATTCGCGATGATCAGTTGGCAAAAAGATGGCGCGACAATCAGGCTGACGTCGCTGCACTGTCAAAATGTTGACCGGGTCGCGGCGCTGACGCGTTCGCACGCGGCGTTCCTTTGGAAACGACCGCAAATGCCGCACATGCTTTTGTGAAGCCATGCTCGTTCTTGTAGCCGTTGTATCAACAGTGCTATCGCGTGCTTTGCACTGTCTTCCTGTCATGACCGCCGTAATGCGAGCTCGGCGCAAACTCGTGTGCCCGAGAAGCTCGGGCGATCCTGCATAGCACCCCAGATGTGCGCCTCGAGAACGACAGTTACGAAATTACGATGTCTGTGACAAGTTATGTTCCTTTAATTCCCTCACTGCCCAAGCAAAAATTAATATGACGCTTTGAAGGTGATTTAAAGCTTACACACGCCTTAACATCAGCAATTCGACCAGAAGGATAGCCACATATAATTCGGTCTACATCTCTAATGGCGCAACAAAGGACGCGAGCATCAAAAGCTTTGTTTATTACAGATTGTACCGTATGTGTTAACTTCAAATAAAAGATCGAAATCTTTATTCCTCCCATGGGAACAACCGTGATCTGGACCATTGTTAGTGCTGTTATTTTTACGCTGGTGCACATGTATTTACCTTGATCGTACGATTTTGTCCTATCAGCTCATCTAGCATACGAATATATATAACAGATGAATTCAATAGCATACAGCATAAAATAAACGCACCAGTCTAGATATATACCCTTAGCATTAGCGTCATAATCATGTAAATAGTATCGAGTGTAATCGCAAAATTGGTAACGGGGAAGTTGCTTGTAGAGCGGTTTTTTGTATAATTCATTTTTCCTCACGCGGCTGCCGTGTTCATTTTTGAGGAAAAAGAAAAAAAGTAGAACTGCAACTGTTTTTCTATTTTCTTTGCTACGTTTTACTAAGAGCCAGCCAGCACTTAGCACGTGTCACTTCAGCTTGGCACAGAATGCCTTAGATGCAATGCATAACGTTCGCGTGTGCTTGAAGGCCCGACTTAGGCCTTTTAATGAGCGGGCCCGAGTGCGGCCCGGCCAGCAGCCTCAAGCCCGGGCCCGACCCAGGCCCGCATTTTCAAGCCCGAACCCAGCCCGGGCCCGCCGGAAAACGCTTCAGACGGCCCGGCCCGGCCCGCGGGCCAGGCGGGGCCCGGGCTTTCGGGTCGGCCCGGGCCCGTGCAGTGCTCTATTACATAGGCCAAAAGGCATTACATTTAATTCAAAGAGACCATCTGGAGTTATGAATGCCGTCTTCTCTTTGTCATTCGGATGCATGGGAATTTGCCACTATCCAGACCTGAGATCTACGGATGAGAAGTACGACGCAGAATGCAAACAATCAATGACGTCATTAATCCTGGGAAGCGGGTACACATTCTTTTTAGCAAAGGAGTTGAGGCGTCTGTAATCCACGCAGAATCGCCATGTACTGTCCTTCTTCCTGACAAGAATCACAGGGGCTGCCCTAGGGCTACATGACTCTTGGATGACCTTCTTTTAACATATCTTCTACATGTTCAGCAATGATCTTGCGCTCTGCAGGTGAGACACGGTACGGTTTCTTCCGGGTAGGGTGAGCGGATCCTGTGTCAATCACATGACGAGTACGCGGATCGGGTACACTTGTTTGCTCGTCATTCTGTGCAAAGTCGAAAACAGTGGCATGCTTGGCAAGGACGTTAACCAAGGCTTGGCGTTTTTCTGATGACAGCGATTTGTTTACCATGCTTAGAGAGTTGGTTTCTGTATAGTGAGTGGCACGAACAAGTTCTACACTCTGGTCGCTTAAGGATGCAATGAAACTGTTCGCATTTTGTTCGAAGAGAGCGAGCCGCATTCCACTGGGTAGCATGACAGGTTCAGTAGAATAATTTAACCCCCATAAAGCCGATCGCCCATTGCTGATGGAAAGAACGCAACGCGGCACGAGCACATTTTTCTTGGCGCAATTGAGAGGAACCGGCTCCATAAGAACATCAAACGTGCCAGGGCCTGAGGCAGATGTGTCAACAGGTACGTTCTTCATCGATTATGGTGGCAAGAGTACGTCCTCAATGACGGTGATGGACCCTTGGCAGCGCTTGCAATCGTCAGTAAATGCCGACAGCAAAATTTCACCGGCGCCACAATCTACAGTGGCACCACACTCTCGTAGAAAATTGATCCCCAAGATAACGTCATGTGTGGAGCTAGCCAGAGCAGCAAATTCTGCATTGAGCACCTTGTCGCCCAATGTATCACTCACAGCACACAGGCCGATAGGGCTTAGCTTCTCCCCACTCACTGCACGAAATGTTGCACTGCTGTTCTAGCGAAACATCACTTTATGTGCTAGCCGCAGTTTAAGGTAAAACTCATGACCGAAACAGCTGCTTTAGTGTCTAATAAAGCCATCGTAGGCAGTCTATCAACGAGAACGGGGACCTTATTTTGCGTCATAGAAACGAGTGGAGGCATAGGTGGATGTAGTGACAAATGTTCGGCGACCTCACCTCCATCGGCCGCACCACCTAGTTTCCCGGCGGTGGGGATGTGACGCGGTGACCAGCAGACGGAGAAAGGCGCCGGCGTGCAGAAGGGGCGTCAAGCATCGTACGGAGGAGGGCGAGTGGCTGCGGAAGTTCTGGTGGAAATTGCGTCCGACGTGCGTGTCACTGCGGGAATTTTGCTGGAAGCCGTTCCTAACGTACGTGTCCCGCATCGAGCGCATACCACCGCGCCAGCTGTTTTGTCGAGGAGAAGCCGGTGGTTCCTCGTAGTGGCGCCGTGGTGCACGACGTCTTTGAGCGCAGAATCGAGCCACATGTAACCGCAGTAGAAGCACACAGGGGCCTTACGCACGTCACCAAACCTTTCACGAGGCACCATGTACGAACCTGTGAACGACCCGCGAGGGCACCATTGTAGGTGGTCAGATGAAGGCGTTCGGAGACCACTGCAACGATGTAGGTTGTCCGTTGGTTTCTCCGGTGCTCTTGATTGGGGCACGTCGTACACCGTGGCATCAACGGCAGCACACATTGCGTCGTATGACAGAGAGGCATGACTGACACGTGCCCTTGCCGGGTTGACAGCATCATGTCGTCCAAGTTCTTCGCGCACGAATTGTCTAATCGTTGCGGCAAGATCGCAGGATGGTGTTGGAGTGACGTCGACACTTGCAACGGTGGTGACGTTGGCAAGTCTATCAAACATTGGAGTAATGCACCTAGCCTTCAGAGTCTCAAACGTGCAGCAGTGTTGGATTACGTCCGCTACCCACTCCAAGGTGTCCTTGTCGATGAGGAAATTGCAAACATCTTCAGCAATCCCTTTGAGGTGATGCCCAACCTTGTCATCCTCTTTTATGCGTGGGTGTACAGATTTAGACAAGTTCTCTTCAATGTAATTAAGTTGTGCAAGTCTCACCGGGCACTTGAGCATGCTGCAATAAAGTTTGCTCAGCGCACTTCTTCATTGAAGGGTCCCCGAAGCAGCTCGCTATTTCATTCTGAAACTCTTCGCATGTCGCTATTGTTTCTTCGTGGTTTTCGAACCACACCAACGCCGTTACTTCAAGAAACAATCCGACGTTGGTCAACCGGGAGGCCGAATACCAATGATTGTATTTACTCACACGATTGTAGTGCTTCAGCCATTCGTCGACGTCTTCTCCAACCTTACCAGACAAGGTTCGTGGCACCCTGTGCTGGTGCCACGTAGCGCCAGACGAAGAACGCGTGTTGTCGCCGTCAGCAATCGGGACCATAGAGAGGGGTGGTAGTCCGGCCAGTCGGCGGCTTCGGCGTAGCTCCAAATGTAGCGCTTCCGTCATCGTTCACCCGGGATTGCTATGCTGTACCCAGCACCTCCACCAATATTATTACGGTGAGATGCATTTATTTACAAGAGATGACGGATGCGAGAGGCCAGAGATGGAGCAGATCACAGTTCGTGCCCCCCCCCCCGTCGTTCTCCTCTTCTTTCATGCGTCCCCCAGTATCGTAGCAATATATATATATATATATATATATATATATATATATATATATATATATATATATATATATATATATATATATATATATATATATATAGGATAAATATGTAATGTTTATTGCCTTGTTATAACATTAGATAGCAGCACAGCAACCACAATTGACGTTGCACCAATAATAGACCTGCATAGGGTCTTTTTGGAAGGCAGTTTCAAGACACGGCGTGGCTTTGTGGTAGAATACTTGCCTGCCACGCAGAATGCCTGGGTTCGATTTCTGCTGGAATCCTAATTTTTATTCTTTGTATTCGTCGGGTCAACTCTGCCGATGCCGGTTTTTCGTAACGCTCTCCAATTTAAATTTCCGATGCCTGTTCTGGCGGTGGTGGAGACTGGTTGCGCTGGCTTAGAGCGCGTGGTGGAGGCTGCGGTATCCCAAGGGATCCCCGCCGACGTCCTCTGTTCTCGCGGCTCCTGGGAAGATATAGATCCTCGAGCACCTGTGGCGCATACCCGCTCACCATGGACTGTGGTATACGGGTATGTGCCACACGTGTCTGGAGGAGAGGCTTTCACGACGCACGCGATTGGATTTTCACGTCATTCATATCATGACCAGACAGTCATATTCGTCAAACCCTCTTACCTTCCCGTGCCAATTTTGGTCTACACCAAGCTAAGGATGCGATCACGAGAGCGCCCAGACGTAGGCGGCTAGATATATAGATAGATAGATAGGTATGTAGATAGAAACACACAAAGTGCCCGAGGTTCGCTAAGGAATGCATCGCATTTAAAAAAGCACTTGATATCATGCTAGAAATGTTTTTGACAAAGTTCATTCATACGCTTTCAACGGCGAAATAGGCAGGGTGAGAAAGGTGACGGGAAGTTAATGTGGGTTTTAACAAAAGCTAACCAGCACAAACGAATCGCAATGACGAAACCATATGCGGCTTAAAGGGACCTTGAGCCGGTTTTGACGATTTCATATGAACACATTGGGAGAATACAGCAAGTCCTATGGATCATTTACAGACCTATTTAAGCTCTCTGTGAAACTGTGCAATTCATTAAAAGGCTTTAAAGTTGCGAATCGCCAAAGATCCCAGCGGCTCAGTCATAGGCATTTTGAACCGCCCACTTCCAGTACACGACATCTTGGAAGCGCGACGTCAC
The DNA here is from genome assembly GCF_013339695.2 of Rhipicephalus sanguineus. Classification (NCBI taxonomy): domain Eukaryota; kingdom Metazoa; phylum Arthropoda; class Arachnida; order Ixodida; family Ixodidae; genus Rhipicephalus; species Rhipicephalus sanguineus. The sequence goes on along the minus strand of NC_051180.1, from coordinate 183,892,476 downwards.
GTAGGCGGCTGATCTGATTGGATATGTCCAGTCTGCATCACGGAACCTCCTGTGGGCAGCTAGCATCGTCTGCCTGTGTTACAACGTGGTCCGCGTTGACGTGAACTGAGCGATAGTGTTTATCTCGCAGTTTCTTTTCTCGGACACAATGAATTGCCCTAGCTGTGCTGTGCGCCACACATCTAGCAATCGTGACTTGTAAAGCTGCGACATCGTATAATGTTTGTGAGGCACCTGGCGAGCGGAATCGCTTCAGCTCGTCGCTGCAATGAGCGTCGCGCACGCTCTCGCTATCCGGTCAACGCCACGATCACGTGTCTGCGGCTGTAACTTCACCCCTGAAGACACAACCGCATTGGCTCAGTTTACGCTTACCGGTGATCGTTCTCGAATTTTTTTTGTTTGCCCGCATGCGTTTGAAGGTTGTCGCCGTACAGGAGAATAAAATAAGATTGGCTTGTAGTGTGGCGGCACCTGTCGGAGCAGATATCAACCACTCCGCAAGCTTCGTCTTCGTTGCCAGATGGCGTACTGCCATGACGTCCGAGACTGCGTGCCACATGTCAGCGCGCAATCTCGGAGGTCACGACTGGGCGAAGCTCAAACCGTCAAGTGCGCTCACGAGAGCACTGTGATCGCCGGCGATGCCAGCGTGTCTCATGAGTTGAGGAGGCAAGGCAGTGGTGAGGAGGAGGGTATAACATAATTGTCCGTAGCGGCGTTGGTACACGGTGCGTCGCATAATGTGTGGTGCGAATGATTTGAGGATGCTCTTGCCTAAACGTTGACAAAACTTCAAAAAACCGTTTCAACATCATCATCATCAGCCTGTCTACGCCCACTGCAGGGAAAGGCCTCTCCCATGTTCCGCCAATCAACCCGGTCCTGTGCTTTCTGCTGCCACGTTATACCTACAAACCTCTTAATCTCATCTACCCACCTAATTTTCTGTCTCCCCCTCACGCGTTTTCCATCTCTTGGAATCCAGTCAGATACCCTTAATGACCACCGGTTATCCTGCCGACGTGCTACGTGCCCGGCCCATATCCATTTCTTTTTCTTGATTTCAACTATCCTTGACCCCCGTTTGTTCGCTGACCCACTCTGCTCTCTTCCTGTCTCTTAAGGTTACACCTATCATTTTTCTTTCCATCGCTCGCTGCGTCGTCCTCAACTTAAGTTGAACCCTCTTTGTAAGTCTCCAGGTTTCTGCTCCGTAGGTAAGTACCGGTAAGATGCAGCTGTTATATACCTTCCTATTGAGGGATAGTGGTAGACTACCATTCATGATTTGATAATGCTTGCCGAATGAGCCCCATCCCATCCTTATTCTTCTAGTTATTTCACTCTCATGGTTCAGATCCGCGGTTACTGCCTGTCCTAAGCAGACGTACTCCTTTACAACTTCCAGTGTTCGCTACCTATCTCAAAGCCCTGTTCTCTGCCAAGATTGTTCCACATTACTTTAGTTTTATGCATATTAATTTTCAGACCTACTCTTCTACTTTCCGTATCCAGTTCAGTAATCATGAGCTGTAATTCGTCTCCCGCGTTACTCATCAATGCAATGTCATCAGCGAATCGCAGGTTACTGAGATACTCTCCATTAACTCTTATCCCTAACTCTTCCCAATCTAGGGCCCTGAAAATCATCTGCAAACACGCGGTGAATAGCATTGGAGAGATCGTGTCTCCCTGCCGTACGCCCTTCTTAATTGGTATTCTGTCGCTTTCTCTATGGAGGACTATAGCGGCTGTGGATCCGCTGTAGATTTCTTCCATTATGTTTATATAGGCTTCGTCGATGCCCTGATTCCGCAGTGCCTGCATGACTGGTGATGTCTCCACCGAATCAAATGTCTTCTCGTAATCTATGAAGGCTATGTATAGGGGTTGGTTGCATTCCGCGGATTTCTCCGTTTCAGGGTCCCTTTAGCAACGGAAGTCTGATCGCCTGTCAAACTCGACACTCTGTGTGTGTGATGTGAAACGTGTCTCTCCTTCTCTCTCTCACTCTGTTACTCGTATTCCCCTGCCCATGTGTAGGGTAGCAAACTGGACGTATAGTCTAGTCAACCCCCCCACCTTTCCTTTATCCCTTCTCTCTCTCTCTGTAAGGCATCATGTGGACTTTGTTGATGCGACGGCTGATGACGATGAAGAATTGTGGCTGAGCCCTCTGTAATGGGTTGGAAGCTTTAAACTACCCACTAGTTACGTAATTCGCATTGTGTGACACTCGGTCGTTATTTGACTCTCCCATCACGTTATACAAGATACGTGGACCTGAGAAAGAGAGAGATAGAGAGGGAAAGAACTTTACAGAGACCCTGAGCAAATGGATCATGGGGGCCCTATGGGCTTCCTTGGCAACCAATAGAAGTGCACTTGCGAGGAACCCACCACGCTATAAATCGTCATAATTTTTGTGAAGTTGGGAAGCAGCCACCATACCATTTTTCGCCATTCTGCGGAGAACCGTAGTACCCACTAAACACCTGTAAGCCATTATGTGCACTTTGTTGATCCTGTGCCTGATGACGATGAACAATAATGGCACAGCCCTTTGTAATGGGTTGGAAGCATTCAACAACACATTCGTTGTGCAGTTCACATTGTGTGACGCCTGGTTACAGCATTCGCGTTGTGTGACGCCTGGTTGTTATTTTACTCTTTTACCACACTAGATTACATAGGTAAATGTGGTTCCTTCCCGACATGAAGCCTGTATAGGGTCTTCTTGCAAAGCATTTTCAAGCACCGGCATGGCTCTGATAATTGTAAACCAGATTAGCGTGTGAAAATGCTTGAATTAAATAGTCAACTTCGCGCCAAAAACACATTCACACAGAAGAAACACAGACAGGGAGCGCCCGTCCTGTCTTGTGTTTCTTCTTCTGTGTGAATGTGTTTCTGGCGCGAAGTTGACTATTTAATTCAGACATGTACCAACTAGCCCGACAGCGAGTTCTACTAGAAAATGCTTGTGTGAGGCAATAAAAAAAAATCTTGCATGGCTCTGAGGTAGAACACCGATCTCCCACGCAGAGCGCCTAGGTTCGAACCTCGTTCCATCCGGGATATTTTTTCTTATATCGTTTTTTTTTTTCTTATTTCGCGCGATAGCGGTTACAGACACCGGTGGCGGCGGCGGCAGCGGCGGACAACTACAACTACGGACAAACGAGGCGACTATAATGATTTACTTATGTGTCTGGTAGTTCCCAGTTGTATTCCATTCGCGGTTTGACCACACTGTATGAACTAGACTATAAACTCTGCTCATCGGTCATATCACACAATGAACTGAAGGTGGAGATAGGGACATCGGTTACGCATTTAAATTACTAATATCTGTTCTCGCCCTTCGTGGGTAGATATAAACTGTCAATCACCTGTGGCGCATACCCGTACACCGTGGCCCATGGTAAACGGGTACGTGCAACACGTTTCTGGAGGAAAGTGTTTGAAGACGTACGCGACAGGATTTTCAGGATTTTCACATTATTCATGTCATGACCCGACAGTCATATTCGTCACATCCTTTCACCCTCCCATGCCAATTTTGGTCTACACCAACTTAAGGAGGCGATCATGAGAGCACCCAGACGTAGATAGATAGATAGATAGATAGATAGATAGATAGATAGATAGATAGATAGATAGATAGATAGATAGATAGATAGATAGATAGATAGATAGATAGATAGATAGATAGATAGATAGATAGATAGATAGATAGATAGATAGATAGATAGATAGATAGATAGATAGATAGATAGATAGATAGATAGATAGATAGATAGATAGATAGATAGATAGATAGATAGATAGATAGATAGATAGATAGATAGATAGATAGATAGATAGATAGAAAGAAACGCTCAAAGTGACAAAGGTTCGCTAAGAAATGCTTCGCATTTAAATAAAAACATGGCTGATCCCTCCGTCATAGTATTCGGTATAACACGAAAGTGAAACGTGTCTTCACAGAAGTAGTGCTTACTGTGTAGTGATATATGAGAGCTTGTACAATGTCTATTCGTGTTTGGCAGCTATAGCACCGTTTGACGTGGATGCAACCATGATGACGCCTAGTGGCATGTCTCCATGGCGACGACTAACGCCCATGATCATGATTAAACCGTTGTGGTAGCTGAAGTTGTGAACATATATTTGGACACAGCGAATCGTGAATCCCGCGTAAAGATGACATCAACAAGCTCATAATCAACACTGGTACTTGATGAGCACTTCTTCAAAACGTCGTCAGTTAAGGAGAGAAACGGCACGGTGTGCGCTTTCTAGTAATGGGTAACCGACGCCTGTGCTCATGCATACATTATGTTCCTCAACTGAGCGGCAGTAGAGCGAGAGAACGCGGCGGGGACCTGCTTGCGAGCCAGCGATGGGGAAGCCGATGGTAATGGTGACCAGTTTCCACAGAGTTCCGAAGTACAGCTAAAGTCTGCTAGCTATTACTCCCCTTTCTCCGTTACTCCTCTTCCGGGTAAATTTAAATGCGAAGCATTTATTAGCGAACCTCAGGAACTTTGGGCGTTTGTATCTACGCATCTATCTATCTATCTATCTATCTATCTAGCCGCCTACGTCTGGGCGCTCTCCCGGTCGTCTCCAAAGGTTGTAACATACAAAAACTTGCATGCCATAGGATGAGTGTATGAAGAACACGATTCACTGGTGATGACATGAATAACGCAAAATAGCTGTCACTTACGTCATGAAACCCTTTCCCTCAGTCACGTGTGGCACATACCCGCATACCAGTGTTCATGTTATGCGAGTAGGTGCCACAGGTAATAAACGAGTCTCAATCAACGCAGTAACCGGGAACATACACATTGACGCGGAAGGAAAGTGATAATAATTGTAATTGGGGTTTTACGTCTCAAAATCACGATATGATTATGAGAGACGCCGTAGTGAAGGGCTCCGGAAATTTTGACCACCTGGTATTCTTTAACGCGCACTGACATCGCACAGTACACGGGCCTCTGGCATTTCGTCTCCAGCGAAATGCGACCGCCGCGGCTGGGATCGAACCCGCGACCTTCGTGCCAGCAGCCGAGCACCGTAGCCACTACACCACAGCGGCCGACGCAAGGAAAGTTAGGGAGCTGAAGACAGAGCGCCCCTGGAGGACGCTGGGCTACCATCCACTCGTCCACCTGGTCCACAACTTTGACCACGTGGATTACAAGATAACCGGGGTCATGCTTCCTACAATAACTCTGCCAAGAGGATCATGTCCCTCATGATTAGCGGTGACTTCAGCATTGATTCATGAAAACCCAACAATGCCTGGTTCTTAGACGGCATGAAAGACGGCTTGGATGTCGACAGGGCATCACAAGACCTCGGTGCCACGTCCAGGACAGGAGGCATCACAAATCATTTCTTCGTAAAAAATCCGCGGTTTCCACCAGCCCTACCATACCTCGCGCTTCACTACACTTAGACTGTTCGTAGCCGCGATCACGAACGGATCCGATAACAAGTTCTGTCCAGCTGCTGGTGCTCACTGATCACGGTTATGATGACCTTATTCAAGGACCGTCAAGAACCTCTTCCACACATGCACACGGGTTCGTGAAACGTGCTTGCGTTCTCCATCATAACGGATAAGTATAAGCATAACAACTGTAACACAACTGTAACTGCAACTGTGACTGTAACGCACGTGCAGTGTGCTCCTGCTCCTGCCAATCGGCTGTGTATATATCTAGGGAAACTTTTCTTAATAAAGCTGAGTTGCGTGTAGCGCCTGTCCTGTGCATCTTTTTTCCTTCATTGTCCTATTCGAATTCGCGCTTTCCAGTGTTCGCGCTTTCCAAGAATAAAAGCACTACATATCAGCTAACTGACTCTAGTGTTGTAAACACCTATGTTGCTGTTGGTATCGTTAAGCAACTGTAGACAACTGGTTATATAACACATGTGCGACTCTTCAAAATATGTGTGTGCGTATAGCATTTGCACATCTCTCTAGCGTCATTCCGTAACGTTTCGCTCAATGTGAAAAATTGCGACACACTCATCTTCCTGCGCATGCTTCGCATAACATCGATACCCACGGTACGTGGGATCTGCCAAATTTTACTTTTTTCTTAGCGTGTAGTCACGATTAAGGGGTGAGGCTATTAGTAAAATTCATGCCACTAAAACAAAAAAAACAGTCAAGTCAGCGCTGCTTTGGGCGAATCTTCCCCAAAGTCTATAATATAACTAGATAACTATCTACGAGATACGTTATCTAAGCTATCTCAAATCACAACCAACACTTGTCCACCAAATTGCAACGAAGTAGCTTTACAAAGAAAGATAAGAGCTTATTTATTCCGCCATCCACGCAAGTTCCAGAGGCGATAGGTGAGGCCTACCCAAGCAAGAAGCAAGTACTTATAGATTATCCACATCCAAGACGTTACAGTGTAGCGTGGTAACCACAATACAGTTCTAGTGTGGAGGATTTCGTAGGCGAAAATAATGAGCTGGAGTGAATTACTTGTGATAAGAACAATCCGTTTCTCCACTTGTCATGTCTTCTTCCAGTGCAACTTCGTTTTTTCGGACCCCTAGAAAGTCGCACGCAGAGTCTAATTTAATCATTGTTTGGGTTGCAGGACGTAATAGACCGCGACCCTTACAGCTTTCGCATTAATGTCGATATTGCCAGGGGTATGGAGATGCCACTCCGGCACGGCCGCTGAAAGAGGAGCGAATGGACGAAGACGACAACGTTGTTGTTGCGGTGCTGAGTATGGAACGCAGAGTTGAACAAAGAAGAGGACTGGGAGGAAGCCCGTAACAGCGGCGACCTCTTGGTTGAACTTCGGGCTGTCCAGAGGGCCTGCGAGAGGGCGGAGGGCCACGGTCTTCCGGTCCCTACGTGGGAGCGGCCCGCGACTGCAACGGATTCCCCCTAAAAGGGGGCGTTACAACGCAGTTCCTCAGGACCTGAATAAAGTTCTCTGTCTGTCTGTCTGTCTGTCTGTCTGTCCTGTTGACCTGAAATTGCGTGCGCTCTGTGCAGTGCTATTTCGATCCTGTCTGACGACCAATGAATCACGAACGCTCCCCATAACAACATTGTTCCGCATATGGACAAAGAACGAAGACCAGTGAACGTGCTTACCGCTTCGAGACAGCTAGAGGGATATATCGACGCCTCTTGTTCCCTTGGCGCAGGAATTTTTCTCTCAACAAGAAAAGAGGAAGTTATTATTGCGATAGCAATTATATGGACAGTCTCGGCTGATTTTTGCCGTCGCCGTCGCCGCCGTCATGCTGCGTATATGTATAAGTATGTATATATACATCAATATCCCAAAGAAAAGTAAATAAGAAAATTGCTTCCGAAGCGCGGAATCGAACCAGCGACCTCTGAATTCGCAGCGCGGTGCGCTAAGCACTACTCCACAAAGCGTACATCCCTGAGGTGGCTAACGGCGAGCGTTATATACACACCCTTTACCGTTTGCAGTCCTCCGAGACGGAGGCGCTTATAAGCGTTTCTTTATTACCAGCGAGATGGCGCTAGGAGCGCGTCGGGTGCACTTAAAGGCGTCGGCCAGCTCTCTCGCTTCTTACCCCCGTATTCAGGAACGCTCCTTCACTTGAACTTGCCTTCAACGCGTTTCGAACGCGCTGCGTTTAGGCTGTGCCAAGGCAGCAGAAACGCGTTTCGAACGCGCTGCCCAAGGCGGTGGCAAGTCAAGTTCAAGTCGAGGGGCGTTTCTGAATACGGGGGTAGCGCAGGGAGAACCTTGCCCTTCCGCTGTCTGCTCGCGCGGGCGCTCGAACAAGCTACCGCAGTGTTCATGATTCTCAGCAGATGGAGCTACGCGGCAGCTCTCACCGCGCGTCGCGTACGTGTAGCTAAAAGCGTTTCAGATGTCGTGCACGTAACGTACGTGTACTTTTCACGTTTGCGTATGAGAAGTCCCTACGTACGTGAAATTAAAACTGTCAATTAGCTGCCGGGTAGTGATGGACGCACGGTAGTTGCAGCGCGTCCATCACGGGCCGCCCTTCTTGCTATCGCATTCATTGCTTCGCCCTTGCGGCGAAACTGTGACTTTTTTACTAAATTACGCTGTCGCGTTCCAAAACTAAACTTTTATATGCATAGAGCTGGTCTGGCTCCTTCCCCTCTTTGCTCGTTTTACAACAAGGACGAAACAGTCGAGCATTATTTTTTATTATGCAACCGCTTCTATTTACTGAAGAAAAACATTCTCAAAGCAGTGTTTAAAAGAATAAGATTAGATTTCATTACTTCTAATATTCTATTCTTGGGAGCCTCCTCATTAGGTCATTGTCACCGGGATGTCTGTTCCGCTGCAGAAAAATTCTTAATTTAATCAGGGCGGCCTTGATTTCAAATTTCTAAATTAGCATTATTAATTTGTTTTACCTATTCTATAATTCATTAGTCATACAATACATATGTGACCACTTTTATCTATAAATTATTCGTTTCTTCGCCAATCCTCCGTAGCGGGTGTGAGCCATACGTAAAGGCAGTCATCATCATCATCAACCTGTGAAGGTCCTGCGCGCGCATAACTGACGTTGCATCCAATTCTTTGACCCCCTTCTTTATTTTTGCTAATTTGTTTATATATTATGGTTTATCGAAAGCTTCTGCCCCTTTCACTTTTTTTTTAAGGAATGTTATTATAGTTCTTATCTAATTTCTCTCTTTTTTTTTTTATTTGTTAGCAAGCGTTGTGTAAACCATTTACATTATAAAGTACAGTGTGGCCAATCCCCCTTGTGGGTATGAGCCAAGATCTAGGCGACAAGACAAGACAAGACGTTGCGACTTTACATTAACAAGATGGAATGTGCAATCTTTTATGCATTATCTATGGTCTGCATTTGGGCTACCTATGAAAATGAGCGACACGGAGGTGGCAACACGAATGAAGTGAGTAGCCATCAGTGATTTTCGAGGCAGAGAGAGTGTTTATTAACAGCGGTGGTAGCTCTTTGCACAGAATGGAACGTTTCCTTGCACTGCTTTCACGATGGCCACAATGCGCTTTTTAAATGCTGAATTGCAACGATTTTTTTGCAACGCTAAAAACAATGCTTCCCGGGAGACCTGAGTTTGGGGGATGAGGGGGAAGGTGATTGAACAGCTTGAGAGTGGCATGGTCGGCGTAGACGCTCGTCGGTGAAACGCTATCTTGCAGCTAGAAAGCTTTTTATATAGTATAGGCAACACATTGTATGCATGGGTTGAGCGAATTTCAAAGATGTTTGGTTTTAGCGTTCGTCTCGCAGTCTTGTTTACATAGGGCCGGGTACCGATATGAGTGGTATGCTTTTGATTTAGCAGTTACGAATGAATGTAACGAGTCCTTCAACCTTTTCATCCTACAACAGGAATCGGCGCCAATGATTCCAATTTCCCAGACAATGATCCGACGAAAAGATGACTACATCACAATGACAGTGATAAGCTATCTGTTCCGAGGCTACATCGGTTACCGAGTAAAAAACCTGATGGAAACTCGAAGCAACACAAGCGATAAACGAAAACAGATAGTCGAGGACGCCGAAAACTTCATCATTGCCGAAATATCATCGTTCATTTCCTTCTTGATCGTGGTCGTATTTGACTCCGAGTCCACGCCCATCGTCCACTACATTTTTGTGATAATCTATATGGCTGCCCTGACGTATTCCCGCTGTACCTTCCTCCGAGCCTACTACCGGACACGCAGGCCCCAGGTATGTTTTTTTTTTTATTTACTCGCATGCATAACTGAACGAGTCAATAAAAGCGTGGATCAACCACGTAACATTTGCCTAAAAGTCAAACAATGCCTTATAGCTTTTGCGAGTGCTTCGGATAACGTCAACTCCTACATCGAGTGGGGAAATTTTACTGGAACTAGCTTGCCATATTTTTGCTGCGGGGTAACTGCACGCCAAACGTCGCAGACATTGCATTGCGCTCGACCCTCTCCAATTCTATTCTAAGAAATTCTAACAATCGCTTTAGTTTCCCATTCGGCCTCGTCGATTACTTTTGGAAGAAAAACAAAACGCAGGCGTGGGAAAACGCGGCCGCCGAAGCGGGCGAATTGACCTTTGGGTTCTGTATGGCTTCAACGCAAACTTTGCACAACACGCATGGAAAAGTGTGAAATTATAATCGGAATTTAAGCAGCGGCGCCGTTTAAGCTCGAGGCTAAGCCGTGTAGAGCGAACAAAAGCTGTGATCATGATCGGCCTCTGTCTTCTAGCGCGTTGTTAGGCCGACGCGCTCCCTCTTCGTCCTCTTCTTGATCTTCCTCATCGCTCCCAGAACAGACTTGTCCGGCGTGGGACGAAGTAAATCTGATGGGCGAGAGAACGAGCACAGAGATAGAAAGAAAGAGAAAGAAAAAAGAAAGAGAGAAATAGATCGAAAGAAAGAGAAGCCACACAAAAGCGATAGAAAAAAAAAGAGACAGCAAGTTTGAAATAGAAACAGAAAGAGTGAGGGTCAAGAGTAGGCAGAGCAGGAGGAGTGAGGGTGAAGGATAGCGTATTAAATCCAAGGTTTCGGAAAGGGAAGTGAGGGACAGGAGTGTTGCGAGGGTGGGGAGAGAAATGAGGAGAGAAAAGGGTCAAACATAGCATAGCCATATATAGTACAATATAGCAAGGGTGAATGGGAAGTTAGGGTAAGGAGAAGGGAAACTCCACAAGCTCCGTTCTTTCCTCAGTTTACGCACTACGAATGTGTAGCAGTCTAACATTTTTTGTGTGTGTTTTAGTCGGGAAAAAAATCGTTATGTCTAGCGTTCGCCGCAATTCTGATTAGGCTTTCACAAATAAATCCCTTTTATATAACCTTTCAATTGAGTACAAGCATACATTTGCATCTGAACCGCGTCAAAAAATCTTTGCTTGCCTGAACACGAGGCATTTAACACATTTGTAACGATTTCGCTCCTTCCACTTGAAGACTACTCGGCCATCGGCTGCACTATTCTTTTGACAAGCTGAATGTGATCTATATAGACATGCGCTTTAGTTGTGTGCGCCGCGGTGCTGTAGCGGCTACGGTGGTCGGCTGCTCACATGAAGTTCGCGGGTTCGACCCTGGCCGCGGAAGTGGCATTTCTATGGAGGCGATAAGTGCGCGTTAAAGAACGCCAGACGGTCAAAATTTGCGGAGCCCTCCACCACGGCGTCCCTCATGATCATATCGTGGTTTTGGAACGTGAACCCTCAGATAATACTATGCACTACAGTTGTCTTGTATTTGTAAGTTTGTAGATTTTTTAAAAGTGACAATCAAAATGGGCGCAGAACTGCGTCGTTGTTCCATCACAAAGCACATGCTGAGGTAAAGTAGTCGTCACCAGTGTGACGGGATGAAAATGCGCCATCCCTTTTGTTGCAACCAACAGATACTTAAAGTGCGCCGTCTAGTAGCGAATTTTTAATGTTTTTTCTTGTAACCAACGTTCAGTCCACAACGGCAACATTCAAATCACTGTGAGGAACATAACGTTTTTTCTTCCAGAAATACTTTACGATGGCAAAGAGTGATAAAATGATTGTTCACTGTTTTTGAAAATTGTATCGGAGGGGGTCAAGTGCAATGTCATGGACGTTTGTCATGGAATGGCCCATGATTTGATGAAGTTCATGATCTCGTCAAGCTCAACTACGATTCTAGAAAGTAGCATGACCTAGCATAGAAAGGTAGACATCCCTACGCAGTAGAAAGGAGTTAGGTATGCCCGACATCCTTTCCGTATCGTACAAGCCTGAAAACTTTAGGCACTAGGTGTAATGCATAAAGTTGATTGTAGCAGAGTTCGCTTCTGCGTTGGACAGACAGGCAGATGTAAAATCCTGGATTGATCGAGTATAAACGGTTGTTAACCTTGGGGTCTCCCTCTGATCCCTGGTTGCATTGACACAATTTTAAATGCGCACCAAAGCCTGATTACGACGCAATATTAAAAAAAAAGGTGCTTGGATTCTGACAGTTCCTGAAACCAGCGAATTTTTTTTCCTTTTGATCGAAATAAAGTATAAATGTGTAGCGGTAAAACACATTTCACCTAAACCAATTTCGGAATAGAGGTGAACATTAGATGAGAATTCTGTGTCGTTGATAAGGAACTTATGGTTGAAACAGAGTGATCTCCAGGCAAGATCAAGCTTGAGCATCGATGAGCTCAGCCGCCTGCTAAACGTTTGCCTCAGCAGCGTGTACTTCTCCGTCAACGAAGTATATCACAAGCAGTTAACCGGTGCAGTGATGGGAGCATCTTTGTCTGTAACAACAGCAAAGCTCGCGATGGAACCGGTCGAAGGAAGGGCACTGCAGTCGGTCGGCACCACTCCGAAGATATTTTTTCGGTATAATGACGACTGGTTCTGCATCCTAAAACCTTCTGCCGTAGACGTATTCACTGCCTATCGGAGCTCTATCGATCCGGCCATTCAGTTAACCGTAGAATATGAAAAAAATAGCTGCTTGCCTTCCCTCGATGTCCTCGTGACAAAGATGGGTGTTTTCTTCAATTGTCGGTGTACCGGAAGTCAACACACAGGGGTCGCTACCTCGACGTTTATAGGCGTGCGCACTAGGCGGCAGGGGGGTGCCGCCCTCCCCTTCCCCGTAATTATCTGAGGGGGGTGCCAAGTCTGCCCCATACCTTTACTCAGTAGCAGAGTTGCCAGATGCTACCGAGCTAACTAGCGAATAAGCATCACAAAAGAAGCCCCAAAAAGCGGCGCGACTTTCGCGAAGAAGCCCAAAAGAAGCGGAATTTTAATAAATTTTCCCGTTCCTGCAATAATTTGAATTATAACAAAATATGACTGAAATGCAAAGGGATGTTGAAAAAAATCACTTTAAATATTTTGTACAGTGAAAATACGCGCAACTATGAACAAAAACACGTTTACTTTTTAACATTGTCTCCAGGGCAGTCTCCATTCGGTTGAGTGCTCGTTTGCCAGTTCACGAATAAAGGTACTTGTTGATTCCCCCGACGTATGTTTGACTTCAACACTCAACTACTCAATATCATCGGCAAACGCGCTATTAGTGAACGACAAACGCGCTATTGCCGATCGTGATTATCACTAAAATAACCATATTTGCTGGAAAAATGCAAATAAGCCCAAAAATCGCGACAAGCGACTAGGAAATTCTACAAGCGACTCGGCGAAAAAATAAGCCCAAGTCCGCCTATTATAAGCGGAACTGGAAAGTTGGCTCAGTAGGTACTGTCCCATCATTGTGACCACGCAGGTTTTTGACAATAATAGTGGCCGAGCACCACTGACGTTGCATTCCAAAAGCTGTTTACTTCCCATTTATACCCCCTGAAAAGCAGGGGACCGAAGGCACGTCGTTGAGGGAAGCACGTTATCGTTTCATTTTCATTTTTTTTTTTCATCGACTGCGAGGCTTGTGTTTCTTTAACTCGACCAACCGGGGCCGAGGGGGGGGGGGGGGGGTGGCGCTACGTTGAGGCTTTATCACCCCCCAATGGGGAACCCTGCGCAGAGCCTATGTCGACGCTAGTTCCAACCACACTTCTCATCATAAAGCAGCGGTGGAATCGTCACTATTCACCCGTGCACGGAGGGTTTGTTCGTCGGAGGCTAAGCGAGGAACGGAAGATGAGATGCCACCTTATGAAGAACGGCTACTGAAAAGCCTTCTTTGAAAAGGTCGAGGGGCGTGCATTCCCTTCCTTCAAGGTACCAGGGAAGCGCTCGCACGCGTGCTGTCTGAGCACGGAATTAATGTGTCTAATTTCCAAGCTTATCCACCTCTTTCTGCGCCCAAAATGCAGACCGGCCAATGAGAAAGCCTAGGGAGTGGTTTACTCTATTCCTTGTGCTGCATGTGACGCTTCTATACGTGGGGGAAACGAAGAACTTCCCCGAGAGGTTGCGCAACTCAAGAACGACATCCGCAAGCTCGACCGACAGAGGAGTGCACAGAGAGGTGAACGACTACCGCATGGTTTTTGACAACTTCCGCGCCGTCGACTTAAAGGTCAATTACCATAAGCGGCTTTCTGTGAAATCCTGGCGCATCCGTGCGACACCCGGTAACGTTAACCGGTCTACAGGTGCGCTGCCGAGCGTCTATAGTTCAATGGACTTCGGCACATCTTTGAAAAGAGGTGTGACCCAACGGCCTGACAAAAATAAGGCTATATAAGCCAATAACACTTTTACTTGGGCGAGTTGGTACATGCTCGTCTGTGTTTTATGTGTCTCCTGTCTTCGTCCAAGTTGCGCTGCATGTATCCGAGCTATATAAGCACTGCTATCTGGTGTCCCCAGTAAAACCTCAATGAAGGTGCGAGTGCTACTCGAAACCTCGGGTCTTTCCGCTTTTGTAATGAAAAAAAAAAAATTGTTTACTTGTAATCACTACCTTGGTTGGTGTCACTGTGTTTCGACCACAAATTTCAGAATACATGTTTTTACTTTTAATAAGTGCTTTCGTGGACGTCGCTCTTATTGAATCACAAATTTCAGAATAAATGTGTTTTCTGTTCAAAACAGTGCCTGCTGGCAACAGTGCCACTGTGCACATTAATATTCTGCAGTTGCTTAAGCTGCTTAAACGTGGCACAAGTGCGTTTCAAATGTATGAATGCTAAAGTCGTTCTACAACGAAAGAGCTTTTTCCTCTGATATCAATAAATGTTTCCTCACGTCCGCAAGGCGCACGCCAGAACCGTATGAGGTGAATTTTATAAATGTGAACTCATTCGCAGTCAGTATGACGACGACACTAAAACGCATTTTTTTAATCCATGCAGGACGGCGCCACGTACGATGTGTTGCGGGGAGTCAACGTCCTGTGTCTCCTCGCGACCATCGTACTGGTGGTGCTGTTCTGGTGGCACGTCACGGAGGACACAAGAGAAAGTAAGTTTTATTACAGGCTACTGCTTTTCAATTGTACTAATATTCATGGGAATTTATTTCCATCACTGACGGGTTAAAGCGGGATTTATCCGTCCTTTGACTGATAAAAATATTCTTGCTGGCTCTTGGTATGCACTTATTTAACGTGTATCACTCGAAAAGCCGAATCTACAGCCTTCGTATTCGAAGGTTGTAGATTCGCTCCCTACGGACGGCAAGTTATTTTTTCGTCTATTTTAATTCATTTCCATTTATGCCCTAATTACTACGCTACACTGAAAACATGACGGCAGATCCCTTATAGGGTGGCAATCGATTTCACGCGAAGCAGTCAGCGAGTAGCTGCTTATCCCGTGCTTTGAGCCAAGTATTACCGAGTGAATCGACGTCTTTGTGTAGTCTTAGTGGTGTGCATATCGTAGGCTCACCAGCTATATCCACTACACTGGCGTCGAAAGGGTGGCTCATTGTCCGACGTAACTCCGGTACCCACGTGAGCAGATACGTCACTCTCATCGATACGAAGTATAAACAATAATAATAATATTTGGGGTTTAATCGAACTATAGCGAGCGTCCATTGGGCGTATACCTCTGGGGCGAGCAACGCTTGACTATATAGACTAGTTTTCCGTGTTTTTAGAATGCATATATGCAATCGTCTGTGTGCAACTTGAAACTCGCCAACTATAACGAAAGGTATGTCTTTGTCTTGTTTAATCCACGCACGGTGTCTTTTAATGTTTACCATGTCTATTTTCGCGGTCCTGGGTGATAAAATTTTCCAGACCTATTATCGCCGTTTTGTGTAGATGTCGATAAGGAATCACCTGTGGCGCATATCCGCTCATTATGGGCTGCCGCATGCGGGTATGCGCCACACGTTATTGTGAGAAAGGGTTTCTGACTTACGTGACGCGAGCGCGCACACGCACACAGACAGACAGACAGACAGACAGATAGATAGATAGATAGATAGATAGATAGATAGATAGATAGATAGATAGATAGATAGATAGATAGATAGATAGATAGATAGATAGATAGATAGATGCTATTAAACTCTGACTGACAGAACTGCTTGCACAAACAGGTTTTTTTAAGACCATGCAGATTTTTTATACAACGCTAAGACAATCAGACTCCTG
This sequence comes from Rhipicephalus sanguineus, assembly GCF_013339695.2. Classification (NCBI taxonomy): domain Eukaryota; kingdom Metazoa; phylum Arthropoda; class Arachnida; order Ixodida; family Ixodidae; genus Rhipicephalus; species Rhipicephalus sanguineus. The sequence continues at coordinate 183,876,386 of NC_051180.1, read as the reverse complement.
TCGTCTTGGCTCGCGAACTCTACGTTGACGTGGAAATACTTTGCCGCAGCTCAATTGAGATTGAAGGGACTAGTTAAGAAGATTTGTTAATTAACTTTTTATTATTCACGATTCCTAAGTTTAGAATGTTAAAGTGGTAGGGCGTCATGACTGCAGCGCGAGAAACGACGACAGAAAGAAAGAGACGGGACCAGGCGCTGTCCCATGTAGGGCGTCACATAATAACAATAATAGGGGTATTACGTTCCAAAACCACGACATCATATTGAGGCACGCCGTAGTGGATAGCTCCGAAAATTTTGACCATCTGGTAGGATTTAACGTGCACTTACATAGCACAGTACACGAGCCTCTAGCATTTTGCCTCTATCGAAATGCCGCCGCTGGTGCCGGAATCGAACCTGCGACCTTCGGGTCAGCATCCGAGGACTGTAACCGCTACACCACCGTGGCAGACAGGTATGACGTCACGATTTAGCCCATAACCATTTTCTAGAAATCGCAAAGCTGCACGTAATTTGAGATATTCATCATCGAATTTCAATCGAAACTGACCGCACTCCGCGCACAGGAACCGCGGCTGCTCTGTCATGCCAGACCGGAACCACCCGTGACAAGGAAGTGTCGAACAGTGAATCAAGGCTCGTCGCAGGACTATCTTGCCGTGGAAAGCGGCAAATAGGGAACCCAAGCTCAAGTTTGGGCTCGACGCTCGCGCGGCTGAGCTATGCACTATTAGGGGCAGACGCTGCCCGCGATGGCGGTTTTTCGACGGATTTGCCAGCGGCGGCGGCAAGGACACGTGCGCGCATGCGCTCCTCATTCGGCCCGTAGCATTGCTAGCCAGCAATAGTTACATTGTGACGCACCTCCGCTTATATGCTGGTGCATCTGCTGAAACAACGGCTCGTCACTATTTATTTTTTTCGTCTTTGAATGCGTAATTTGAATTCGGTACGAAATAAACAGCTCTGAAAAAGGGCAAAGGCGCAGTCATTCACCTAATTTTTTAGCAGGCAGACGACAGCGATGCGGTGGTGGTGGCGACGGCATGCAGAAGCGGCAGAACAAATGCGTACGTTTATGACGCGCGCGGGCACGGTTTTCCGTCCGGTCTGGCGTTTTCGCTCGCCTTTTGCTTCTCATGTGACCCTGTATGTCATAATACATGGCGGCAGCCACTGCGGCGCTTCTTGTAGACAGGAGAAATACCATTTTCTTTTTTTTTTGTGGCGGCTTATAGTTTAAGAAAGAAACAGATAATCTCCACTCATAACCCGCAAAGAATAAGCTGCCAACTTTCGTGACTATATTCTATTCTACTTCTATGCGCCTTGATTCAAATTTCGTCACTTCCTTGTCACGGATATGGACGTAACAGCGTGGCTGTGATTCCATGCGCTCCAGGCACAGTCTGTTTCCATGTCGCCATTAAAATTTGATGATGAACACATGAAATTACACGTAACATTTGCGATTTCTGAAAATTGAGCAAGACATAAAGGCGAGCTATTTCGTACATACTCATCACTGAAAATTCAAGTGCAAGGAGCGACAAGGACAAAAAGAAGGTGTCAGTTCCTTTCTTCTCCTTGTCCCAATTTATGGTTGAATTTTCAGTACTAAAAATGGGTATGTCATAAATTGTGACGTCCTGTAACTTTCCTACTAAACGATCGCCCTAAATTGAATAATTAAAGTGTTAATTAACGCGAAATAAAAATATTCACCTCAATGTCAATTCAGCAGAGGCAAAGTATTTCCGCCTCCACGTAGAGTTTGTGTGCGAAGACGACAGGAGGTTGCCTCTAATAAAATTCTTATAAAAAATCTGTATTGCCTGAAGCAAAAAAAGAAACCCTTTATATGTAACGCTTCGACAATGCAAGCCCATGTTTGGTTGCTGTGCATGCGAACACCGCCCCGAAACAACTGTAAATTTACGACAAAGCCAGCGAGCGACCGCCGCGCCTTCAAGAAGTACTGCAACTGCTCATGCACGGCCATATTGCGTTGCGTTGTGATGATCACGATGATTACTTTAGTGTCGCTATCTGTGAATAGTATATTTTAACTTATGACACCAACACTGGTACAACTTTTGATGCATTGTCTAAAGTACGGTCCCTCTTCCGTAAGTTGGTGTTGTGTGGTATAGACGGTTTCAAGACTGCGATAGTAGCAGCACGTGTTGTACCCCAAGAAACTTCAGGTTCTTCATTTATCGCTTTCTAACACCGAAGCGGAAAGCGTGTTTTTCAGTTATGTCAGAGTAAGGAAAGACCCTTTTTCCGCCTTCAGATAAAAGGAAGGCGCGAAAGTTAAGGACTAACTCTTATAATGTTGGGTATAGATTAGAAGAATATTTGAAATATTTGGCTAGGCACAGGGTGAGAAGTGTTGAAAATCTGCGGGCTATCCGCCAAGGCTTTTGTTCCCCGCCAATGCTACGTCAGTGCACGAAACCGGAAGCCGCCCAGGGTCTGTGTTTGTAAACAGCGAAACCGTTTATAGGAGTGTCTGCTGCAAGTGACTCTCGCCTCGTATAGCGTAACGGCAGCATGATACAGTAAAACCTCGGTGACACGAATCTCGCAGGGTCACAAAAATAATTCGTATCATCCGAAATTCGTATCACCAGAAAATATGAAGAATTAGCATGGGACAAAAGAAAGCTGGCGTACATTTTCATTTATTCTTTTTCAGGGTTGCAGCAAAGTCACTAACAGCTCTGAATGATTGCCAGTGATGTTTTTAGACGTAAACAGTCATACCTGAACTCGTAAATATACGGCCCGTGCGCGCGTGTGTAATTATTGAACCAGGTGTGTTGTGACCCGCGACAGCCCCTTCCAAATTCAAATATGCTTTTTTGCAAGACACCGTAGTACTGCGGTGAAAGTGACTTAAGGAGCGCTTTGACGCGATAGACGAAGGCGAGAAAATTTCGCAACCGCGGTGCTACGTTATTATTTTCTTATCGCGGTGGTGTTGAGAATGTTTTTCGAGAGATTTACGGCCGTGCCCTCACAAGTGCGTCCTCAACAGTCGTCCAAGTTGACGTTGTGAGGCCTAGGTCCTACACTCGTCCGTGTCTTCTTTCGGTCCTCGTCCACGTTTCATAGGATGTCTGATGCACGAGGACATCGCTTGCATGGAGGACATGACTTGTAATCTAAACGCGAAGGCACACGGAGGCGCATTAGGGCCTGCAAGATTCGCGCACATAATTTCGGAGGCTACGACGCGTCAGTAAAGGTTTATTCTGATCACTATGTAAGAAAAGTATTGATATCACACCGTGATTCTGACCAGTTGGCGACGCGGCGCGCATGCCCGCGCTTGCGTTTCTGCGCCCGCACGTGCATGGCGCGTCTCCCGCGACAGAGCGGACAGCACCTGTTCGTACCTGCGCGGTAGCGTACGTTCGTATCAAACGTCGCGGGGTGAAAATCTGTCCGAAACAACCGTACTCCATTACGTTGCAGGCCAATGGGCCTTGGCCGGGACCAAACAAAAATTCGTATCACCCCGAAATTCGTATGAGCCGTGATCGTATGACCGAGGTTTTACCGTAGCTAAATTTGTTGCAACTTCTCCAATACTGAGCCAGTCTGCAAATTCTTTTCGGTGATACGATGCCTGAACGGGGGAACTAGTTGGTGATGAACCACAGCGCAACCACTGAGGCGAGCACGATAAGAAGAAAGCTTATAATATGCGCGGTACGGGAGAAAATAAACCGGCTGTAAGCCAGCGCCTTGTTCCTCGTTCTTGTTATCCTCCTCGTCTCAGTTGATGCGCAGTGGTTCATCCTGAAAGGTGCCTTGCAACTCCCGCCGTAAAAAAAAAAAAAAAAAAACACACACCCAACAACGCCTTTAAACGAGAGGACCGTTAAGCTTTTAGTAATCACCTCTCGTTACCAGGCGTCATGAATAGCAGTAAACTTTGATTGTTTTCTGCAGCAGAAAACGATATTTAAAGAATGATGAAACAATGTGTTGGTCGTCTTACACAGACTGATTTGCACACGTTTGGAAATACTGTGAACATTGTGGCAACATGGCAGCGCAAACAAACAGTACACAGAAGGAGCGCAACAAAGAGATGCAGACTGAAACTTGGACTTATCCAGAGAAGAAATATATAGCAAAAAAAAAACACAAGGGGAGAGGAAAATATAAGGAAGGGTCGTCCCGAAACAAGATCTGACAATCTAAAAGTGATACAGAGGGTGAGCTGACACAACTATCGATGTTGTTCTTTGTAAAAAAAGCCTTCACCAATCTCCCTAGTTTTCGTGTCATGATTAGAGTATAAAACAGAGGTGCGCGAAAATTCCGGTACGCAACCACACTTTGCGCAATGGCCGGACAAATGTAAACCTGGTACAGACTTTAGCGCATTTTAATGCTCTCGCAGGAGCACCACACTCGTTCAACCTTAGTAAAACGATTGACATGATTTATACCACCACCCTTTATCGCGGTGCCTACCTTCATGATGCTTTTCATGTCTATCTTTGAGCATATCTGCGGCAATTTTTTTGCTGGCGGAAAAAAAACATCAACGTTAAATTTTGTTGCACATCTTTTTACTCTATGTGCGCATGCGAGAGCATTATAATGCGCGCTAAAATCTGCACCAGGTTTACGCGTGTCCACCCATTTTGTATAGTGTGGTTGCGAACAGAAATTTTGGAGCACCTCTTCTCTATGCTGCAATCATGGCACGAAAGCCATGGAGATTGCTGAAGGCTTTTTTTATATAAAGAACAACATTGATAGTTGTAGTAGCACGGCTAACTGGGCCAGTTGGTACTTGTCCATTTAAACAGGATAAGGCGCGCACACAAACACCGACACTAGAAGAAAGACGCAGCGCCAGTGTTGTTTGCGTCCTTCTTCTAGTGTCCGTGTTTGTGTGCGCGCCTTATATTGTCAGAATTGATAGTTGTGTCAGTTCGTCCTCTATATCACTTTGATTGTGAGATCTCGTTTTGGGACACTTGATTTCGGTTGACCCTTCCTTCTTGTATTGCCCTCTCGGCTCATGATTGTTGTGTTATATATTTCTCTGAAAAAGTCTGAGCTTTAGTCTGCGCTTGTTTCCCGCTCCTTTCGTGTCCCGTTTGTTCGCGCTGCCAAGTTACCATAATGAATCGATACCAACTTAACACTGTAATACTGTCACCTTCTGCGCAGGTTCAGCTGCAGTTGGCGCAGGCGAATGGGTGCTCGCCGCGCTGGACGCCGCTTTCCACGCGTACACAGATATCATAACTTAGTTTGAATAAACATCTAATCTTTGTGTTTTTCAGTTGATTCTATTAAGCCTAACCATCTTTGTATTTTTTCATTTGATTCTGTCGACGGCCCCCTTTAGTAAACCCGAGCGTCAACAAACGAAAATATTTCCTCTTTAGCTTTCAAAATTAACCGACACATAATGTGTGGGCTGGGCTTTTCAGTGACTCTTGAAACAAGAAAAATAGTGGCTGATTGGGGACTTCAGCCCCGTAAACTTCGGTATGAAATGTTGTGAAGCACTTTCTCTCGCTTGTCAAGCAAAAATACACATCGCACTAGATGTAGCGTGTGCGGCTTCTTGTGAGCATCCTGGCAGCCTGCAGCATCTTGCATTTATGACAGGCTCAACCCCTGCGCTGTGGTCAAATCTATCGATGCGCGTGTCAACACCCGTAATTCTCGCTACCCTGATGGCTTTGTCTACATGTGTATTGGGAAGGCAGAGTGGTTCACCGTTTTCAGACCTGTACCTTTTAGGTGAGGCAGAAAGGGCTTCACGAACTGCGACTTAAAATTCAAGTAAGTGTATCGTTGCAGGTCATAGGGTGTCGTTCCTCCTACAAGCCTCGCGATACCCTATCCAAGCACTGACAAGTGACAAGTCCACCATGTGAACGCTGACATTGCCAGTCAATGCGATAGCGGTAAAGAGCTCGTATCGCAGAAATTCCGCCGTCGGCGTCGGTGTCGGCGCCGTTGGTTGTGAGCAAAAAATCATCATCTTGTCCGTGACCAAAAAATCGAAAAAGCTGCAAATAAAATAAGTAAAAAATGTTGGATCCAAGTGAGAATCGAACCCAGGCCGTCTGCGTGGCAAGCAGGTGTTCTACCACAAAGCCACGCCTCTGTTTTTTTTTCTTTCATGGTATTTATCACACTTAGTATTACAGTGCACAATAAGAGCACAAATAAAGCAAGCAAAAGTACAATCACATAGCGACAATAAGCGCTCAAGCGTTACTAAGTGCACATTCGATGGCTAACAAAACGTGCAGTAGAAAGGTGAGAGTTCTTGACATCGTGTTATACTGGAAAGGTGGTGAGGCCGAGCACCTCACCAAGAGGGGATACCAGTCCGGTCTAAAGTCCAGGTCGTCATGTCCTTTAGCTGAATAGTCATGCGAATGAAGTGCATGCTTGAAGAAATGGTGGGGTCTGCGTTACGGTCCTGCATACGTGTCTTACATAAGCTATGCATACCCATGAAGAAAAACATATCATATGGCACTTCATCAAGCGATGTTGGTATAAGAAAACGTATGGTGTGAGAATTGATGACAAAACTTTTCTTCAGTGCTTTTTGAAGGACATCCCAGAACAGAATAGCGTCTTTGCAGCTAACAAAGCAATGCTATGCTCTTCCCGCCTCCGTTGTACCGTTCATTGCACTCCGATCTTTCAGGCCACGATGTGTTAAAACGTGTGCGCAAAATGTATATTCCTCCTAATTCAAAAACATTTTTCTATGAACTCTACTCTGAAACACTTCCGGTAAACACATGGTTGAAAAGAAAAGGTATTTTTGTTTCTTCTGTTAACTGCCGTCTATGTGATGTGCCGGAAACAATAGAACATTGCTTTGAAAGCCACGCCTCTGCTTGGAGCTGCACTGAAAGTGACTTTCATGCTTCCCAAAAATACGCGTCCTGTATACAGGTGTCGCAGTAAGAGATGTAATATCGCAGTAATATTGCGTGGTACAAGCGTACATTGCCATCGGGCGTCACACCATGTCAATATCATAACGACTTGGTGGTTTAAAGACAGCCACCCATTACAAAAGGCACACACATTACTGCGCCTATTCCCTTAAGAGCACGTAGTGGGTGCATCGCAACTTCGAAAAAGTTTCTCGCGCATAATTGCTCCTGGTTTAAAGCGTGCTACCCATTACACAGGGCACACACATTAGTGCGCGCATTCTGTTAAACACTCGTAGTGTTCGAAGTGCGCGCTAGGGGCAGGATATCGCTATCGCGTTCAACTCTTAAAGGCGAAGCTTAAGCGTCCCCCAATTTTTTTTTTCGTCTTGATGAAGATGGGGTACTACTCCAGCAGCTGATCTCCGACAATAACCCGTCCCATGAAGGAATTGTATCTGCGAACAAGTACTCGTGATGGAACATCAATGTAATCCTTGATTTTGTTGGACCAGCGCTTCACGGATTCGACTGTACTCGCAGCTTTACATGTAGAGGCAATGGTAACAGACTTGCAGTTCTTTCATTTTACAAAAGGAACTTTCCCACCTGCTTTTCGTAATTCCTGAAAATCGCCTTGCTTCATCGCGGCGTCACTTTGGAAGTGGATGTTCTTGACGTGGTTTGTCATGATGGTCTGATTCCCCTCAATCTCTTTGTCGATTAGTGTATTCAAAAGTGTAATGATCCTGGAAAATCGGTCAAAGGTGAGCGATGAGTTTTTTTGGCAGCGTTGCCACCACTATGAGGACAACGTTTGCACCAAGACCAAGAGCAGTACCTGCAAGAGGAGTCGATTTCCCTAGGTAGACCTCAAGAACAATCACTAATCCAGCAGAGGCAGTCAAAACAGCCTTGCAAGCCCAATGGCCTTGGGTTTTTCCGCCGCGTGTTGTCGAAACGAGCATCTGTCGGTTAACAGAATGATCTGTTCGTCGACTGAATAACTGACAGGTGCTCTGCCCAGTTTGTGACAGCGCTAACGCACAACATCAATGATTGGCTGCAATTTCCGCAGCCGGTTCCTTTCCGTGTTCAAAAAATAAAGGCATAACCTCAGGGTTTTAAATTCTTCACTGTTCACGTGGCATCACGTTAGTAAGTTGGTCGACTTGGTATTCCCTTTGCCAATACATGTGGATGTTCGCCAGACCGATGCATCCCACGATTACGTGCATGCCAAGAAGTTGCCGTATTTTCTGTGGAGTTGCCTTTATTATTCGCCAGTAGTCGAGATGCAGTACATGTTGGTCTTCTCAGCTGCATTTTGGAAGAAACAGTCAATAAGGTATCCAGAAAAATATTCAAACGGCAATGCGTACGTTACTCGGCGGCTCACTGCGATCGTCATCGCAGGGTGGGCGCGACTTTTCTTCAAATGACTCTTTGGTTGGTAACAACTTTATTGATAGTCCTGCAGAGCTTTCGCCGACCGGGCCCTATATGTCTCTCACGTGGGGACGTCGAGGCCTTGCCTCACCGCCGACAGCCCAAAGTAGCTCGCTGAGGCTGGGGCTGCGCAACTTCCTCCCAGATATATTTGCCTGGTAGCTAACTTAGTGCAGCACACGATGATGCTGATACCAGCATCACTGTCAGGATCTGCTTGACTTTGCTCCTCTTCGTTATCGACAGCTGAAAATTGGCGCTCTGGTAATCCTAGTTCAGGTCACCATCGTCGCTGCTGCATTCAATGTCGGAAGATTCCATTATCTTCATAATCTCGTCCATGTCATCTTCATTTTCGGGGTCGAAGATTGCTACAGTAAAAATTTTTATACACTCAATACAAGCGACAATCCTGCGCTTCAGAAAAAAAAAAGCACGTGAAAACGTCAGCGGCCTGCCACTAGCAGTCGCGTTCGATAGCGCGTACGTAGTTACAAATGCCCAACCCGCACATATGTGTGGGATGTACGTCGCATAATGCTCGCTCATTATTTTAAATGTACTTTTCGTAATTTCTTTCACAGCTAGGTTCCGTGATTACTCAGGATGCATATTCTACAATTACATGTGATGCCAAGCTTTTGCTAGAGAAGCTAAGTTTTTGTTAATAGTACTAAGTATGGTCAGGCTTGGCTATCCTTCTGCGGTTTCGGTCGGTTCCCCATACTACGCCCATGTCACGTGGCTCTTGGCGGGAACATGTCATGTGACCAGTTACGAGATTTTAGTCACGTGACTAGCTGCTACGTGCTTTTACAGCAGAGCTGTTAAGGTCGATGTTGGCTGTGTGTCGCAGATAAGGTTATCATCCTCATGAACCGGCATGCGCCATCTTCGTCCTCTTCTTTATCGCCTTCTTCTTCCTCTTCTGTTTCGCTACCAGAAGACGTGCGCCGATTTGTCCGGCGTGGAAAGTAATAACTTGACGGGCGGGAGAACGATTACAGAGAGAGAGAGAAAGAATGAACAAAGAAAGAGAAAGAGAGCATTTTCTGACGAAAAGAAATTTTCTACCGAGGCGAGATTCCAACTCGCGTACCCACGATCAAAATGCTAGCGTCCTAACCACTCGACTATCCAGGCACGCTGGTGGAGTAAAGTACAGCAAGGTGGTGGGAAGGAGAAGTGGGAGAGATGTGACGGTTAGGAGGAGGGAAATGAGGATCAGAGAACGAGTACAGAGAGATAAACAGAGAGAGAGAGATAGAAATAGAAACAGAGAAATAGATAGAAAGAAAGAGAAGAAACAGAGAAAAGATAGAAGGTGAGAGACCCACTACAGAGAGATAGAGATAGAGAAAGAAATAACAAATGGAAGAAACAGGTAAAAAGATAGAAGGCGAGAGACCGACTACACCCGGGAAGAGATAGAGAAGCAAAGACACAGAAGGAAAGAGAAGGAGAAGAAAGGGAAGTGTCCACAGAAACTGTCCCTTCGACCAACGCACGACTTCTGCTTCTCCCAAGCCTCGCAGGTGAACCCACTTTCTCGCGCCCGTGCGCGAGAGGCATTCGCTCCGCGTTCGCTCTCTTTCGTCCTCGTTCGCTGTATCGGTTACGCCGACGACCAACGCAGGAACGGGCGCCTAAAAGATGCGTTACAGTGTACTAATACACTCGAGCTGCGCTCTAAAAAGAAGATGAAAAAAAAAAAGAGTGAATGCATAGCCATATATAGTACAGCAGAGCAAGTACAGTTTGCCATGTTGGTTGGTGGTGGTGGCAGCAACTTTATTCAGAAATCCGGCAAATTCGTGGCCTGGGCCTAGGCCGCCCCCGAGGAGGACCGGAGATGCTGTCTCCTCGCCGCCTCACGGGCTTGCTGGATGGCCCACAATTGAACATTGAACATTGTTTATTTGCAGGAAAAAAATACAAAATTTCCCTGCGGGAGGCAAAGAATAAAGGTTAAATAGCCTGACGAGGTCTTGACCTCCTGATACAGTCTGCGTCAGTGCCACATCATACACATTTACACATCACTAACATACAGATATACAAATAAGTGACATATTATACACATATTATACACATTTCAGTAGTATGAGATATTACTTGGTTTTATGCTATCATATTCATATTTTTTTTCATACATATACATTCACAATAGATTTACACATTCAGAACGTGCTTACTTCTGCACACATACACAAAAATGTTTTACAAGAAACAGGCTTCTTTCTACATAATATACATTCGGAATATAATTTTCATAAAGAAGAAACAATATTGGAATCAAACGATTCTGTTTTAATATCATTGTTCACAGCAAAGAAAAAAAAAAAGGGAATCAACTAAGTATACAAGTATTCCTAAATGTAAATGCCTATGGATCCACTATGACGTTAGTCGAAAAAAGAAATGATTTATGATGACATTTAATTTTTTTTTGTTTTCAGCGTAAAGTCTATATTCGATTCGTGAAGGTTTAGCAATTGTACAATCTTATAATCAATAGCCTGCTTGCCATAGTTCGTGCGTGTTTTCTTGGTTTTGCGGGTAGAATTTCTGAAGCCGTATTTTGTTGATACAGTGCGTGGGAAGGAATCCTGTAGTTTATGCTTATGAATGTGTTGCATCAGCTTAAGGTTATATACTTTCCTAACAGATAGAATTTCATGTTTAAGAAAAAGCGGCTGAGTGTCTAGGTCCTTGGGATGACCTTTATATTTTTCTATTATACGGAGCATGCGCTTTTGCAATATGAATATTCTGTCGTAATTGGTCTTAGTTGTTGTTCCCCATACAAGCATTCCGTATAGAAGTTTGGAGTAAAACATGCTATAATACAATGATTTAGATAACCATGAAGGGAGGAGGAAAGCGATCTTACTCAAGCACCCTACAGAACGAGCTAGATCTGCCAAGAGACTATTGACGTGCGGTGTCCATGATAAGTGCTCGTGAAACCAGACTCCCAGGAATTTTTGTGTGCTGACTTGTTCGAGTCGCTGATCGTTAAACGAAATTACTATATTATCACTGATGCGCTTGTTAATGGGCCTGAACATAATAAATTTGGTTTTTGCGTGTTTAATTTTAGTTTGTTTTTTGTTAGCCAACCTGAAAGTTTCGAGAGGTATGCATTTGTTGAAGCTTCTACTTCCTGAATGGTGGAGCCTGTGAAAAATATACTTGTGTCGTCAGCGAACATTTAAATTTCGGGTGTATACTGGACCTCTGTAATATCATTTATATATAAAAGGAAAAGCACGGGGCCTAAAATGGACCCTTGTGGAACTCCTTTCTTTACGCTTAAATACTCGGATTTTTCACTGTCTATGCTAACAAATTGTTGTCTGGATGATAAGTAGCTTTTAAATAAATCAGAGACTACTCCTCGAATTCCATTGCGGCTTAATTTCAACAGTAAAATATGATGTTCAACAGAATCGAACGCTTTACGCAGGTCAAGGAAGACACAGATCCCGACGCTGGCGCGAGAAACACGGGATATGGTCCGCACCAAATGAGCTCAAAAGGACACGGCTGAACCCAATGGACGTGCAGGCAGCTATGACCTACCACTCCAAAGATGAGTATGGCTGCTCTAGGCAGAGTCCCAACAAAAAAGATGTACTATCTGTTTTGATTGACGGAAAAAAGGAGCGTGTTTCCAAAAGCTTTATGACCTGTTAGGTGCGAGAGGCTTACCGTCTCTTTAAAGAAAGTAATCCGAACACGTCTATTGGACTCTGAAAGTTTTATTCTCTGACGCCGAAGTGGGTTCTTCTTGCATCACAGCAAGAAGAGTGTCTTTGTATATACTGTGCTAATGCCACGGAGTGTGTTTCTGCCCTACAAGATGTCACCGATGGTGCCTACACGGCCGACTTCTTGAAAGAACTGTGTCTTTGCAGCTCTCCTACAAGATATTGTTTTTTAGGCAATTGTGATTATTGTGCTAAGGAGGACGCTCTGACAGCTACATGTTTGGGAATCCCTGAAGAAATTTAGGTAGCCTATGCAGTATGGGAAAATTGAGATCTAGTAAAAAAACAGCACAGGCAAGTGCTTTCCTGCGAGAGCTAAGTCTGGTTTATCAAGTGGATTACCCATGATTACATAAGACACATTCAAGAATCAAAGATCAAAATGGGAGCCGACACATGGATGCACGGGATAGGTTTGAAACAGGAGAAAGTGCCTCAGAGAAGGCTGGCCGACGTTTCGATAGGTGGACCTATCTTTGTCAAAGGCGCCTTGTCATCCCTGACAAGGCGCCTTTGACAAAGATAGGTCCACCTATCGAAACGTCGGCCAGCCTTCTCTGACAAGGCGCCTTTGACAAAGATAGGTCCACCTATCGAAACGTCGGCCAGCCTTCTCTGAGGCACTTTCTCCTGTTTCAAACCTATTCAAGAATCAGGAATACGCCAGGCCAAAGAGAACCAAGAAAAGGAATCTTGCACTTTTCACTTTGATTTCGCCGAAAATTGGACAGCCATTTTACCGAATGAGGTACAGTCATATCACTGGCACAAAAGACAGGTGTCTATATTTACGTGTGTCGTCACAAGCAAGCATTCAACCTCAAGTTTTGCCGTCATCAGTGATGACACTTGCCATGATGCTGCACATGCCTCTTTTGCACTACAAATAATCCACAACTACATGAAGGAACAACTTAAGCCTGACACGCATGTTATCTATGTTTCTGATGGCGCCACCAGTCACTTCAAAAACAAGTACCAGTTGTTCGAGTTGTGTCAGAAACATCACATATCAACAAAGTGGATTTTTTCGGCCACAGGGCATGGCAAGAACTCTTGTGACGGTGTTGGTGGCCTAGTAAAGCATCAGGCCACGCTCTACAACCTGAGAGCGGCAAGCTCAGCTGTGATTAAGTCGGCATCTGAAATGGTGGCGCAAATGAGCGCGAAGCTCAAGAACGTCAAGCTGCTGTGTGCAAATGCAGACGAGCTAGAAACCTTCCGTCAGTTTAAGAGGCAGTGGAAATTGTTGCCACGTGTTCCAGGCATACGTTCTTGGCATGTTTGGCTAAGCACATCTGAAGGCACTGATCGTGGTCGTGTTTTGTTAGTGTCACGTACTGCTAAAGGTGATCTGCAAAAGATGCAGCCCTTTTGAGCGCATCTCTTGTTTCACGCATTCATCACCAAAAGAGCAGAGTGTGGGTACTTCAAGCGCATATGTTTTATCTTGCGAGATCCACACTTGCGTTGGAACATTTTCATGCATAAGTTTATCTGCAAATATACTCAGATGTTTTGCAACTGAGTTACAGTGTAGAAGATTTCCTCCATTAGAGCTGTGTAATCAGCGGCATAAATGCGCCTTCTTATGCATGTATTTATCACAGTGCTAAAACAACCTTTCTTCTCCAAATTCGGTCACGTTTACTTGCGTTTGAAGCTGATTGCCCCTTTTCCCTTCCGATTTCTAGATTTCTCAGCACCTCAGCGCATTCTGGAAAAGCTCTGGTTTGTACCACGAATATTGTTGCTAAAAACAAAATAATGCAACATCTTTTTCTCTATTACTTGGTTGTGTCTTTACGGGATTTTAAGAAAAATAGAAGATGGTTTTTTTTATTATTCGCATTTCTGTAAGGTTCACTTTCGCCGATATGAGAAGTTTGAGGCAGTATATAAAATATATATTTACCCTACAGCAACAATATTTTGTGCACTTATTGAACACACTGTATTCCCACAACTCGTCAAGTTTCGAAGCGCTGCTTGCATTGCCTTCAGATAAAAAAATGGGGAATACATAACCTTTTATAAAATGTCACATAATTAGACATTTTAAAAAACTATTTTCCTTCGCTCTACAAACTTGAAACCTTATGAATTTATTCTTCATTAGGCATAAATTTCAGGAAAAAATATTTCTCTTGTAACAATAATATTTGTTTTTTGATAGCATCTCAAACTTTCGAGAATGACAGGTGACAAAATTGGTCCCTCCGTTTTGGATAAGTTCGATATTTTTTTCTCGTAAGTTATGCCGTTAATCATAAAACCAAGTTTACTTTCAGGCTACCTGGAAAGAGATGCATAAAATATTAAATATTCAATCAAATCTAAAATATCAATTTTCGGACCCGTGTCGATCTCTCGTGGAATGACCCAGTGGGGGAAAGTTTCTTTTGGTCGGTTTAGAAAGTCCAGGTCTTCAGTGCGTACGCGCTTTGAAGCGGCACGATCACTTATTAGAGGAAACGCTCTATGCATGGCATTGGAGTTCAATTCGGCAGCGATGGCGGCCACTAACCACGGAGCCCAACATGGGGACGCTACAAGATTCATGGAATGGAAAACATGGAGACGCCAGCCGTACAACGCCACTATAACCAAAAGCGCATAGACCGAGGTAGGCTACTTGCACAAGGTTAACCCTTGCCGCCAGAAAAACGGAAGTAAATTGAAGAGAGGAGAGGACACCCTAGCAAAAATTCTGATAGAGGTCTGTATCAGTCTGATACAGTTTCCTATCAGTTGTACCAGTCTTGTATAAGACTGATACAAAGTCCTATCAGTTCTGATAGACATCCGTATCAGTCTGATACAGTTTCTTGTCAGTGTTACCAGTCTTGTATCAGACTGATACAGGGTCTTACCAGTGCTAACAGTTTTTCAATCAGTCTGATTGGCCATTTCTATGGTGTATATTAGTCTATAGGTTTTTAGTCTTTTGTTGGTTTATGGGATCTTCATAAAATGCAGTAGTGTCATTTTAACAGTTACTCTTTTTTTTAACACACTGGTCACATATATATGATTGGTCATTTCTGCATGCATATTGGTGTATAGGTGTTTTCTATTGAACACTTGGCGACCATCGTATGACATATTACCATCATTCAATGAGTGCCACTGGTAGCTTTTGAATGCGTAGAATAATGATATATAATGCTTCATGGTGGTGTTAAGCATAATGAACACACTGAGCTTTGCAAAGCAGGTTTCAGGCTAGATGAACATCTCTTATTCTATGTACAAATGGGGTTGCAGGTGCCAGATAGAAACACAGTTTATTCTGACATTCAGGTATCTTAGGAATTTTAAGACACTAGGTATACAAAACTTATCACAGAGCAGTACAAACACAACTTAAAACAACAATACAAACAAAACTTCTCATCACACAGCAATACCAACATAACTTTTAAATTTTTAGCTTATAGGGCCAGTAAACATCCCAGGACACTAAACTTCATATTTAGAGTACAATTGTGTCCTAGTGTGAAATGAGCATGCTAATGCAATAATTTTTTGAAACGGTGCGGAGTTGAAAGCCTCGGCCTCTGGGTGCTGCGGTTTCTTGCTTTCACGACCCAAGCTAGCCCTAGCTGCCTCCCCCACATAGTGCTTTGCCTTTAATGATGCACTACATCTGTGCCATAATCCATACTGGATGAAATCCTTTAAAGGGGGGATGAACCGCTTTTCCAAGTAATAATTGAATGACCTCAGGGTCGAAGTTTATTGCCTCGCAAATCCACTGCCACAAAAATTTCAAAGCGAGCGGAATTACAAGGGTTTGTTGTGCACTTTAAGCGCTTTCTCTTTTCTCTCGGCCATCCCGACAAGGTGTGTTGGAAGCTATAGGGAGGAATGGCACTGAGGAAATACGTTATGTCAGCACACATCGTGACCTAGAGCATGTTTGATGAAGCACGACTGCTTTTTCCTGTTGCAGTTGCCATGCACGAGTGTGACTATGTAATGTTAGCAGATTATGGACAGCAGTGCCAGCATGTGGCAGCACCCTGTGGCAAGCAGCACATCTGATCGAAACGCCGCTCTTGTTTTATGTTGGCTATAGGCCAATATCTATCTGTTGCTATCTGTTGTTTTACACCATACAGTAGGCATCCGAAAGTCCGAAGAAAGTGAGCACAGGCATCTATATATATGAAAAGAGGGCACCTGAGAAATTCGCAACATCGCATTCCGCTTTTCAAACTCTCCTTGCCGTGCACAGCTGCAAGATTTGGGTGAGATGTTATAGCAGCGTCTGATATCCACAGGATGTCTTTTCACCAAGGGCTGGTACAGACCTGTTTAATACTTGCATGTAATCTTGCCAAGATTTATGAACATCAAAAAGCATGTACTAATAAAGGAAAGCATTTGACCGCAAAAAACACAAGAAACTGCCTACCATAGTAAAAGTTCAATTGTGAAGAGAACAGCGATAGAAATGGTCAAGAAAAGTCAACTTTTGATTGCCCTACCACGTTAAACTCAAATTAGACTGAGTACATTTGTCACTGACACCCAGTAATCAGTCTCTTTCAAACAAGTTTGGTACATCAGCAACATAGCAAACTCGTCCAACTTTCATGTGCACGCACACTCTGTCCACATCCTCCGGTAGAAGAACAACTTTTTTTCGCTATCACCATGTGCATAACTGAGACTTGGTGGGTCGCTCATACTTGCATCGTCGCGAGCCGAATCTGCAGTTTGGTCGGAATCGCTTGAGAGCGAACTCTCCTCGAAGTCGTACGTGTCGTCGGGATCAGGATTTCCATCGCTGTCACCGTGTGCATCACTGAGACTTCGAGTGTCGAACGCCGCTACTCCAGAACCACCGTTACCAGCTAAAGACTGAGGAATGTTCTTGCTAGAGCGTGGCTGGCTGGCAGATTGCGCCTCCGCCGCTTTTTGATATAGGCTCGTTGACCGAGGTACTACATAATGCGATCCAGGCTCCAAATAGCGCTTCCTTCTTTTTGACCGAGGCTGTGGTTGAGCTGAATCCATCTTTCGTCGAACTGAACGCGAACTTCAAATAGCGCGCTTCATGGAGCCCACGCAAAGTGAGGCCGCGATGAACAATCTAAGCGGGTCCAAGATGCATAGACCGAGGCTTCACATTCACGCCCTGCTTGCCGTGCCTTGAAGATGGTGCGCGGCGCGGAAACGATGATAAACTATGATGTAACATAGGAGATAACCTGCAACGAGGTAGGGTTCCTCAGGTCACACTCGATTGCCATTATGGCCATCACGATGGCCATGATGATGATGATGATGCGACCAACGGACCAACGCGAGCGACACCAGGCTAGCCACCCTAACCAGGCGACACTATGCTCATTGTTTATTTTTTATTTACGGTGAGTTAAGAAAAATTACCGTGTAAACTTGTAAAAACATGAAGCAAATTTTCTTAGTTTTTTAAAAACGAAATTGCATTTTGTTGAGACCCACAAATGGTACCGCCATCGTCATGAACAGCGCGTTGGTACGTACGTTTTTGTTGTGTGTGTTGCTGAGTGGTAGCGCGCGTCCATGTGCATTTCTTCGGCGGCATGTTCGCGTACGTTCGTTTCCGCGACGACAACGAAAAGCGAATCGTCCCAGTGGCTGCATGTAAACACCTCAAGCCGAACGATACGAGCGATTTTAATCCTCGCAAATGGTACAAAGTCTTCTGGAAAGATGAAACACACTGCGACCACTACCACGCTCAAGTGATTAGGCCTTACGGTAAGTGCATGACCGCCTCTTTGTTTTCCAAATACAAAAACAAAGATGAGGAAGCAGTCATTCTGAAATTATCCACTCGTCATGTTTTTTAGCTACCGAGGACGATGCAGGGAAGGCTACCGAAAAACGAACTTCCATTCCGCAAAGACCTGGCAGCGACTCCTCCTATAGCTGCAGTTCAAATGAAGTGGATGGATCGTTTGAAGAAGTAAGTGCAGTCAGTTGCAATCGCTCACATTGCAGCTGATGTGCTACTTTTCGGCCTAATTATTACCGACAGCCAATTTTGATCTGCACGTGGTGCCGTATCACACATGGTGCAGCGATGCTTTGATCAATGCCTCCTACGAGGCATTGCTCTGATATACCCCCCATTGGAGATATATCAGAACATCGCTGCTCCACTACCGCACGGACGTCGGTGCGGTCGTATTTGCTATTGCAGGTGGGGGTAAAGTTGCAATATGCCGAATAGCAATTTATTTTATCCTTATATCTTTGTATGAGCGCAGCCTATAGTCATTTTTTCTGTACAAGTCACTGGTTCAGAATTATTTTTGCTAGCGCGGATGGGAGAGCTGACACAGACAAGCGCTTGTCCGAGTCATCGTCAGCTCTCTCTCTTCGTGCATTCGTGTTTATTCCCGCGCTGTTGAAATTTCCTTCAAGACGCAAATACGCCCTGTTTTTAGTTGCGAACAAGCTATAAGCTGTGAAATTATAATGTTGGGTTAATTGTCTATGCACTTGCTGGAAACGCAGCGTCAAGCTGCTGTTAAACAGAAAATGAAGGATGTGAGCAGCCATTTTAAGAAGAAGCAGCGAGACCTCCTGTTTGGTGATGCTGAGGGCGGAAAAAAGACCGAGAAAGAACTTCTCAAAGAAGAAGTGAATATGCTGAAGGCCGAAAATTCAAAACTCTTGGACCGAATAAGAATGCTCGAAAAGGCCCTATGCAGCAAAATTTTCAAAACAGGTTTGATTATTATTTCCTTATAAACTATTGTCATGCACTGCTGCTAGTGTTGTATACATCAGTAAGTTGCACTTTTCTTATAACGTACAATTTTGCTGAAAGCAGAATGCAATGCAAGCTCATATATCATACGTAGAAGTGATGCGGGCATGTTTTTCTAATCACTTGTAAGTATGCTTCTCCATGCTGTCACAGCATGGTGCTCATATTAAAGAACACCAGATGGTCAAAATTTCTTGAGCCCTCCACTGCGGCGTCCCCCGTATCACATCATGGTTTTGAAATGTGACACCCAACCTATTATTGTACTTTCATGGCATATATCTCAACTGCATGCTCTATTTTATGTTATTTGGCCTTGCACACCCTGGTCTCTCTTCAGTCTGAGACCTAAGAAGCTACTGTGACAATTAAGGGTGCGATTAACTTTCTTTTGCTGCATACGTTTCTGCATACACTTTTTTATTGCAGAAAAAAACCTCGTTCTGTGCGAGGGCTGCAGCCGCAAGCCAGAACAACAAGTTGCGCCTTTGCCATCGCCATGTGCTGCCACGCACCACCACCATGCAGCCGCCGCGCACCGCTACCGTGCAGCCACTGCGCACCACCACAGCGACCCCGGGCAGCCCTGAAGTGGCCCACACAAGTGCGAGGGAGGCCGATTACGTGACCACTGACGGAGAGGTATTGTAAAACTCTAGTGTGCTTTGTCTTAAAGGTATAATGCTTTGCTGTAATGAGAAAATGTGCATTGACATATTGTTGTGTGCACATCATCTTTAACTTGTTTTATAGGTGCATCTGGGCAAAGGGATCACCATTCCTGAGGGCCTGTACAGCCGCCTCATGAGCACAAAAAGCGAAACCCGCTTTGTTCGTGAGGCGGCCGTTGCCATTTATTCAACGGCAGGCTTGGTTGGGCGGAGTGTAATTGGAACAGCCTCTAACCGGACAAAGGGAGAGGCAAAACCTCCCTTGGATAAAGAAAAATACGCTGTGCTTTCTGGTAGGTAAAATTTCCCAGTCTGACTGGAGTTTATGAAAGTAGTTGCCTGCATTTTTGTGCATAATAGTAAGATCAGCCGAGATTCCACTGCCAACTTGTATATAACTACTTACTAAGGCTTCAAGCCTCGTATTTTTGTCTACTGGAGCTGGACACTTATGCAAGTATCAACAAACTAATTAAAAAAAAAGACTGATAGCACTCGTATTTATTTCCTTGTCATATTAACTCCTCTGTTTCGAGTGCATATAATTGTCACCTAACAAGTGCCCATAATTTGCTTTGTTTTTGATCATGCAGATTTCTTCAACCATTTTTTGAAAAGCAATTTTCCAATTGGAGAGGTCGAGCAAAAGAAGAAGATACTAAATAAGGCGCTCGCAAACAAAATTAACGATTTGATGAAATCAAAAGATTAAGAAGTCAATGGAACATCAAATAAAAGATTTTGTTTGATTTCTGTGTTCATCTGTGTCCTGCTTGCTCTAATGCAGTGGCCCACCTGCCAGTCGGCTAAGCACCGATTCACTTGTGGGCTTATATGCAGTAGAATGGTACTAGACTGGTACACCCATAGACTGATACACCTATAGACTGGTGCACCCATAGACTGATACACCTATAGACTGGTGCACCCATAGACTGATACACCTACACACTGGTACACCTATAGACTGATCCACCTATAGACTGATACACTTATAGACTGATACAACTATAGACTGATACACCTGTCAATAAACTGATAGCCTATCAGTTTTTCTATCAGAATTTTTGCTAGGGCAGGAAAGATTAAACGTCGGAGAGAAAGATGAAGATGAGAGGTAGAGACAGAAAAGGCGACTGCCCGTTTCCTCTGGGTGGGTCAGCCCAGTGGTGCCCCCTACGTGAAGCCAGGGCCAAAGAGGTGTGTTGCCTCTGCCAGGGGGCCTTAAAGGTCCAATCACCCGGCGTCGGCTGAACCCCCAGGATCCCCTTTTCGCCGGATACGGCAATGCCACGCCCGACGAGGCGCGGGGGGGGGGGGTCGAAACCCCCCCGTTAGCTCGGGTCCGTTGTGTCGCTACGCGTCAAACGCCTGGTTGCGCAGACGCTTCTGCGGGCATGCGTTTCGCAAATGTACCGCCAGTGTTATAGGCACAACATACCTCTGTTCATCGTCCTGTTAAAAACGAGGAGGCAGGGGATCTGCTCTGCACGGAAAGTCGATCGAAATCAGATTAGGCAAGCTGCAATTCGGCGCGATTGTAGTGACATCAACGAGAACGCAAATGTAAAGTTTCTCTCGCTTTGAGCGCTGACGCCACAAAACAAAACGTAGGCTGGCAGTGAAAGGAGAATTCGATTTTATGGCCTCTGCGGTCATTCATTTTGCGCCACGATAATCGAGCCATCTCTTATGGGGGAAACAGAGATGCGTGCGTTGAACACTCGCAACGCAGCCCCAGAGGCAGGGCTGCGCTTTAATGCTAGCAATCCGGTGGCACTGGAATACTTCAGCTCTTTTTATTTTCAGCTCATATTCACGATATCTTCCTCGGCAGGCATACACACTGAAGTTTGTGTAACCTTTTCCCGAGATGTCGGGAACAACTACCAAATCGTATAAGATGCACTGCTCCGATATCCTCATCCCCCTACCGATTCATATATTCCATCGTTTGGCGGTATTCTCTGGCAATCCCTTTCGAAGTTAACATTTCATTTAAAAGAATTCGCGCGAATCGGCACCGGGCACATTGAAGTATATACGGCTGAGAGCGCTCCAAGGCACTTCGCGAAGAGGAGCTTGGCACGGCACCAAAATTACTGCCGGTCATTCAGGAGAGGCGCGGATTGCACATCACGGTGCTCACGAAACGTGCGACTCTCAAGCATACAGCGCCACATGATTGTGGAATTCGCCCTTCATACTAGAAGCTTGTTTGCTTTTTTGTGTGTGCTGCGTTTGTTGTTTCATCGTTTCGCCGGTATGCAGCACCAGACGAGACGCGTTCTTCGGGCTGGTATCTCTTTATTTCAACCTATTCGCAATGCCCACGAACTATAGGTGGTGCGCCGTTCGATTCGAGATGGCCCCCGGAGGAGGGTCAACCCGTTTCTTAGCATGGGAACAGATAGGACGTGCGGCCCGTGCCTCTTTCAGCCGATGAAGCTATGAGCTGCACTGAAATGGATATGATACCAAAATACTTTCCCAAACCATGGAAAGTGCTAAGTGCTCGCCATCTAATTATTTGCTGCGGTGTGAAAGGTTATATTTCAGCTCCGTTACCGTGTATCAACGATGCTTTGCGAAATCCTGGGCTTGCTACAGAAGACTGTATGAACTATAATTGACGTATGAACTGAACGACACTCCGAGGTAGTACGTACCGAGCCTGCCTGACGGATTTACCTCAGTAGTAGGCCGCTAGCGAGTAGCGCCATCGCTGCTGCACGGGACCAAATGTTCAACGTGTTGATGGTTTCCAAACATATATTACGCCGTCGTCGTTACTTGCGCAGTCAGGAACGCGGAGTTACTTCTTCAACGGAACACATGCATCCAACAGCCAATTCAGTAGCGCTAGTGTCATAGTCCTGCTCAGACTCAAGCCGTATGCAATTCACTAGGATGCTGCAGGTTCGATCAGCACAATCCAAAAACTAATATCGAAAAGAATGCGCACGTATGCTTTTCGCAACATCGAAGAATTCGACGTTGTGAAATTCGTCGAACAACAATGCCGTTCGGAATGTACCGGTGAAATACAGGAGAAGTTAGCCGAGAGGCGTGGATTGTGGCTGTGGCTGCACGTTTCATCGCTCCAACCATTTTGCTTCGCTGATCGAGCTCGAGCATGTTGGCGGCATGCGGTGCTCCATAATATCGACAATAATGCCTCTATATACAATGCACAACAAAAACTATGCTTTTATTTTGATCTCGCCCAAGGATATTATACATTAAATGCAATCAAAGTGACTTACGAGCGCGTAAAAAACATTAACGCACGAGGGGACATGAAGTACAACTCGCTCCTCGTGAGTCAGCAGCTGATTGTTTCTCGTCGCTGTCGCTCTCGGTGCTTTCACAGCCTTCTATATCCAGTGAAAAATCCTCATCGTCAAGATGGTTTCTTTCAGCATCACTGCTGAAAGCAATATGAAGAATTTCCACCACCGAACACCTTCGACCACTCCGGGTCACCATGTTTACAATTAGAGAGACGTCTGGGCGCCGCGGAGATCATTTTGCTCTCAAACCGGCCAACAAGCAACTCGCTTGCAGTGTGCTGCCACCTGTCAACAAGCGTACAAAAACCAGCAGCGCAGCGCTGGCTATGAAACCAACACACTGGTGACGGTGGCGTTGAGAGCGTTCGCTCCAAGAAAGGCGTGGAGCGGACGCGTCCTCGAATGACTGAAACGTCGCTCGCACGATTCATAACAGCGCTTTCTGACAAAGGATAGAGGCCTTATTTTAATGTATCGCCAACTTGAGACTGCTAAGTTGTAGAAGAGCACATCGCGAGCCCGTGCGACCTCCCGCGTACAATGTTATGGGATTCATGCTCTACAAAAACACTGACGAGGGCTACATGGAAGTAAAACAGTTTCAACTGAAAATGTCAGACGATAACATTTAACTAACCTACCTGGCTACTTTTCTAAAAAACTTCGAGAAGCTGATACGCGTACGCTATGAGCTATCATTGGAAGCGCGAGTTGCCACGTATTTTCACGAAAACTTCGCGTCTCGCAAGAACGAATCAAATTTCTTGTGTCACGGAGGGCCCGGTTGGTTCACTGATGCAGGAAACATGCAATGTCGTAGTGTTCCTTGCCAACGCGTTAACACTGAGGCTAGCACAGCCGAAGAAGGGAGCGACAGCGTAGTGCTGACATTTTGTCTTCTACTAACCTTCATCAAGAGGACGCTCCTTAATTCCGCTTGGCGGCGCGACAGTCTATGGGCATTTAGGGTGCCTTGATGCCCGCGCGCTCCGCTGAGGGTGAGGACAGGCGCGTCGTCTGCTACGACGGCTGCCATTGCGAATCCCGCCGCATCTCGGCAGCATGCGAAACGCGCTACACGAAGCGCTTGCGGTGCGCGGATACGTCCGGAAATAAGTGCACGCTAGTGAGCTTTCTCTTTTTCTTTTCTTTTTTGAAGCATGGGCAGCTGTTATATTGCTGCTGTTGCCTAAATGTTTATTAAGGGAGCATGTAATCCATGTAAGCTGACGGCATGTGCCTCGCTAGAGGTAGACGTAGACTGTGTTATGTTGAAAACGAATCCTCTTCCTTACGCCGGAAACGACAAAATATAAAGCCTTACTGAATTTTCTCGTAAGCTCTGCATTCCAAATACACAAATAATCGTTTAAAGTATTTGTATACATGTCAGCAGCAGCAGCAGTATATGTATCTGAACACACACAATTTAGTGTTGCGAAGCTACCTAAGCGCGATTAAGGTGGCTCATTTTGCTAAGTTTGCAAACAATTTACTCGTATATTGTAAATGCCATCATGCATACTGTACACAGAATAAAGGGCCGAGGGGAAGTATGGTGCGAATATCCTGCTAAAATGAAATGAAAGCTTCTTTATCATTACTATTGCTGACATTTCTTGCTCACAATCTGTAGCCGCTACTGTATCGGCACTCGAGTTGCACCTTAAGTTCTTATCGAAACCATTAATACGTTGTTGAGTAGTATGCCGTAAAACTTTGCATGCGCGCAGTATCAGTGCGTTTTTCCTACTTCTTTTTGTACCTGCAGTTTCTTTTTCTGTATCTGCAGGTTTTCTCGCATGCCCAATTGCATGCACATATTGTTAAGTGTTTCTAATACTGTTTTATACTTTGTGTGGCAGATGCACGGCGTCATTTATTTGTCTCTTTTATTAATAATACTATCTGGGGTTTTACTTGCCAGAACCATGATATGATTATGAGGCACGCCGTAGTGGAGGGCTCCGTGAATTTTGACCATCTGGCGTTCTTTAACCTGCACTGACATCGCACAGTAGACGGGCCTCTAGCATTTCGCCTCCACCTAAATGCGACCGCCGCGGCCGGGATCGAACTCGGGACTTTCGGGTCAGCAGCCGAGCTCCGTCACCACTATACCACCGTGGCGGACGTATTTTTAAGGCGAAAGCCTTAAATGCCTCATTAAGCGCGAAATTTGACCGTCGGCGTCCCGCGTCTACGGCGTCAGCGTACCACGACGTCGGGGACAAGGGATGCAAAAAATCATCGTCACGTGATGACGCCACCATATGACGTTATCACGACTTCACAAACTTTGGTGTGACGTCATATGATGCCGTTATCACATGACATCGTAGCTTGGTCAAAAGTGGGCAGATCACGGAGGCAGTGCAAAACCAGGTGAGGTACCTCCGATCTTGGAGGCAATGCAAAACCACGCTAGGTGCGCAAGAAACTGAGAAGAAGAAGATGGCTTTCGCCTTCGAGTCGTCTTAAGCGAACGCAAAAGGGACCCTGCCAGTTTTTTTTTCATTAGAGTCTTTTATCAAGTTACGGAAATACGGTACGCAAATACGGTAATGCAGCACGGTACCGCTCCTCCTTTCCCGGTCGTTGAGCGGCCAAAGCACAACCAGCGGGAAAGGAGGAACGCTACCGTACTGCCTTACCGTATTTGCGTACCGTATTTCCGTAACTTGCTAAAACTCTCTATTAACTGGTTTTCCATGACGTACTCACTGTACAACTTGACTTTGTTTCTTGTATTTTTTTACTGACAACTTTCTGTGGCAATGAAGGGAAAGCTACGGTGGCGGAGCTTCTGCACATACACTGCTACGCGAAGTAGTCCGGTTTGGCGCGCGTCTCGTAACGCCGTGGAAAGTTATGGCAAGCGTTGCATTTCGACACAAACGCTGCTTAGCGTCTAAGGTACGGATAAAAGGCGCGACTTTTTCAAGCACGCAAAAACGCAAAGTGACAACGTATAAAGTAAAAGAAGTACAAATATCTCGCTTGTGTGCGCTGCGTTCAGTCTCAAGAAGCTACATGTGGAAAATGAAGTAGTATTTTATATATCTCGCGCAGAAAATACGGACGCAACTGTGGGACTACATTCATTAGCGGTAGGATACGTGCATTGCGGCTATGTAGCTTTCCCTTCATTGCCACAGAAAGTTGTCCCCGAGTATACTGTACACAATGCTTCCCCGTCTTCTTGTTGTTTTCATGCGTCTTCTTTGTATAGACGCTTTGCGAGAACTGTTTGTATGCGCATTCCTGTATGAGCCTTCAGGGCTTACATTATTAATAAATAAATGAATTATGCATGCTTGCTCAAAGAAATAAAATACTGAATGCTTGTGTGTGTGTGTGTGTGTGTGTGTGTGTGTGTGTGTGTGTGTGTGTGTGTGTGTGTGTGTGTGTGTGTGTGTGTGTGTGTGTGTGTGTGTGTGTGTGTGTGTGTGTGTGTGTGTGTGTGTGTGTGTGTGTCGCTTCACAGTCGCTTCACTATAGTCGCTTCACAGTGATCGTAAACGATTAAAAAAACAGGGACTGCGTAATTATTTAAGACAGGACGAAAATGTAACCTTGAAACACAGAAACAGGGAAGGATACAAAACATGTAACTACACACATACATACACGGGCATCCCACCAGCACACAAGGCGTACATGAAAAACGGAAAGGAATATAAAAAACCAGAACCCGCCGTGGGTTTAGTCATGGTGCTTGACTGGCGACCCGAAGGTTGCAGGATCGAATCCCGGTCCGCAGCGGCCCCATTTCGATGGAGGTGAAATGACAGAGGCCCGCGTACTCAGATTTAGGTGTCCGTTAAAGAAAAACAGATGGTCAAAATTTCGGGAGCCTTCCACTATATACGGTGCCTCTCATAATCATATCGTGATTGTTGGGACGTAAATTCTCACAAATAATTATTATTAGGAAAAAAGAAGCATCTGATCTGCAGACAAACACGCATAATATATTCCATGATACATTTCAAATCACAAAAATAGCGAAAGCAAAAATCAAAGGCAGATAGAGGACCAACCAGGGCCGTACCCAGGAATTTTTTTCGGGGGGGGTTCGCGTGTAGAACGGCTGCCATTTTTTAAGATTTATACTGGCTTATTTTCGTGAATAAAACAAGTACATCGCTTACTTGTAATAATTCGATGGTACTTTTCAATTATTTGTACCCAAATAAATTGGTATGTCAACCTCAAATTCTGGTTAAAGCAAGGAATAAGTTTGGACAATAGCACCACCAAAGCTGGGGACACCGCGACCAACGGCTCCTGATGAAGTAACACAATGTAACCGCGGTACAAAAACGGTATGTATGTGTTACAAGCTGCCACTCTAGCGTCGCCAGCGCAAAGTCGGCGACGGGAATGGCAGCAGGTTAGGTCGTTCCGTACGTAAGCAGAGACAGTAAAGAGATCAGAGACGTGTGAGGGGAGGCGAACCAGAATGTGTAGGTGCCATGCCACTCACCTTCCTTGGACATTGCCCAGTGGTAAAGGCGTCACTTTGCCCAGCGTTGAACGTAGAACAAAGGTCACTTGGAGTTGCACTGCGGCCACCATCATTTCCCGGCGGCGCATGGGTGTCCTGCTTGTGTTCGTTCTCAGGTGATTCATATAAACCGGTGCATTCTCCTGAGTCGCTACAGAAGTTCGGACGCGCTTGGCTTTCCACCAGTGCTGAGGAGGGCGAAGTTTTATCCTTCGAAGGAGGCGGTTCTTCTCCGTCCGCTTCATCGGTTCGAACTTTCTTGAAGTAAGACGCAAGACTCCTTTGCTTCGTTGTTGCAGAGTGTCTTTTCATTTTGCTGCCGCAATCCTGTGCACGCACACAGAAGTGGCCAGTGGCTCCAAAAAGACGTTTGCGACTGCTTCGACTGCCTGGCGTGAACGGCGGGCGATGTTTTCTTCCTCTCTTATCCACTTTGCAGTGGCTAGAATGTAGAAGTGTGATGAACGCGCCGGCTCCCGCGTGGCGCATGTGTTTTCTGAACGCCGCTACAGCTGGTGTGCATGCAGGCCCATTATTGTACTCCAGCTGCAGCAAACTGGGTTAACGCTACTTAAAGACCTTTTCACAGAAGACTCCACGGGCACTGCATACTCCCCTTAATATACGTGAACCCCCAAGAATGCACTGCCGAAACATTTGCACTCCCCTGGTACAGTCCAGAAAGGAGGTGTTGCTCCGTTCCTGTGAAAAAGTCACCTTTTCACAGACGGCTCCCTGGGCGCCTGCATAATTCTCTCTGGGCTGCGCTAATTAAATAGCCGTGACCCCCCAAAAATGCACTTTGTAGGCTGTGACGTCAGCCTCTGTACTCCCGCGCGCCGCCCAGCTTGGCGGCGTTTTTTCTCTCCTGTGAAAGTTGACCGCTGGTGCCGGATTGTGTGCCGGCTGTATCCTCGCTTTGTGCGCTTTGTAGGGAGGCGCATATACCTTCTGTGTACAGAAGAGGTAGATGTCCTTGCGTGTGGTTAAAGTTGTTCGAAGTTGCTCGGATATGCCAGTCTTTCAGTAGATGTCATCTTCGATGATTCGTTTCGGTGGCGAGGACTACAGTTTGAGAAAAGTTTACCCTGCAGCCTGCGTCCTCGGAATGCGCCGCTGAGTTTTTCCGCTTAGGGGTTTCGTTCCCTGGCAAATTTGCGCACGTCGTGTTGGTGTTGCCGTTGCTGTCGAACTGTTTACCTTCACAGAAGGAGACGCGCTTTTCGTAGGAACCCAAAGCCGACACGTGCGGTCCACACAGACGGATAACTTCTCCAGCGGCAATGCACAAGGAAAGCATCTGGAATCAATAAAGGAGCTGCTACGGGGTGAAAGACGAAAAAAAAAAAAAAGACTCGAAGGAACGCGAGGGCGAAGTGCAAAGCTGTACAAATAGGGCAGGTGCGCGTGCGGGGGAGGGAGCGCTGAGGTGTTCTGGTAAAAGGGTAGGTTTGAAGAAAGGAAGAAGAGGGAAGCAATGCCAGGAAAGTTGCAGTGTAACTTTGGCAGCTGGTGGTCGCTGTGAAGGCGTGTAAATATTTTAGTATCACCCGACAAGTTAAAGCATCAAAAAAATTTCGGGGGGGGGGGGGGGTCAGAACCCCCTCAACCCCCCCCTAGTTACGGGCCTGGGACCAACCAAGTGCAGTAAAGAATGTTTGCGAATAAAAATGCAGTTTCATGCACACGTGAACCAAAGCATTTTATGCATGTAGCTGATATCAGCGTGTCCATTTATTACGCAAGGTTAACACCGGCAGAAGTTATCCTTGCATGTGCATTCGAAATACCGGCCGGAAACTTAAGCTGCAAGTGCATAATGTGTTATTCGGATGCCGCTTGTCACGTTTGATTTTTACTGTCCAAAGAAACCTCATATCTTCTAAAACGATACAGCTCCCAACGTTCCTAGAATGATTGGTGCACTGCGGCACGCAACACCCGGCCATGGTGACGGTAGCGAGCGCATAAAACTGGTGGGAAACGAGCACCGACCTAACAACAGCACGCGCGCCACGCACAAGCAACCGGGCGGGGGATTCAAAATGGCGGGCACGCCGCCGCCAAGGCCGAGGAGGCGGCAACTGCCCTTTCGAAAGCTGACACCACTCTAAGCGGGGGCGCGCGCATGCGCGCGCATCGAGGCACTCTATCTATGGGCATTGCGAATACTCGGGGACAACTTTCAGTGGCAATGCAGTCAAGCATACAGAGCCGAACCACGCCGTTTCGTCAGTGTCGCTGCGCAGCTGGAAGTAGTTCCGCAAAAAAAAAAAAAACGGTTTTTGTGCGTAACCTAATTAATTAAAAATGTGCAGTTATAACTTTTACCTGTTAATTAATAATGCTAGAAAATTAATACTGATATTATGGGAAATAGCCTTATATTTTAGATTTTTCGGGGTTTTTTAGTTGCCGCGTTCCCCACTGGCGTCGCATTGGCTCTCTTCGTTCCCCATCACCCTTCAGAAAAAAATGGCCCCCGCGCTGCGCCGTGCTCCCGACCGGGCTGCAGAAATTAGGCGCCTTTTCTTCTACAAACCACACCTACCTACCTACCCCGCGTCGCCACTGGCCAGTGCCTTCTTCCTCCGGTTGCTCGCCAATTGGCTCGCCGCACAGGATATTCAAGAAGCTTGAGTACCAAAAGCTGTCGAAACAAACCAAGCAAGTAGTCTGCAACCGGGACTCTCCGTCGCTTCCGTGTTTCGATCGGTTTGCCAGCGTGAGCGAGCGTACTGTCGCACGGCTCAAGGCGGATGTTTCAAAGGGTATCCTGAAGTCCCCGAAGCGTAAAAGGCTTCATTTCGCGGCTGAATCACCATTAAAAGTTACTTGAAAGACAAGAGTGCAGCGGTACGATAGTTTTACCCAGTCTGCTCTTCGCCGGAAAGTATATCATACTACATTCGCAACGAGGCGCTAACGGCAGAAAAGAGCCTCAGCGACGTAATCAGCGACACCGACATGGGACTACCGAAGCAGCTGAGTGTCAGAACGATGCGCAAGCTTCTGAATGACATTGGATTTGCATTTCGGAAGCGAAAACGCAACTGTGCACTGCTGGAAAGGGAAGACATCATCGTGTGGCGGCGGAAATATCTGCGGACCATTCGAGAAATGCGAAAGGAGAAACGGTACGTACAGTTACTGCTTGGATTTGTTGGACAGAGATATAAATGTCAACGATGTCAATTAAAACACAAATGCCGCATGTAAAAATTCAGAGTTGAAAGAGTAGGAAGCGGAAATAAAGATGGAAGTTTTCGTACCGCTAAATGTTTAATTCTTATTCACCCGTCCTCATACATATTGCCGTTCATATTGATTTGTATTTTTATGCCTTGCTTCTGCAGCTGTGGGTCGTATTTGTATTTTGCCTGTTATTCTGGTTAAGCAAGCGAAGACACCAGTACGTATCGACGTGTTCTAATGAAGTATGGATAGCTCTGAATGAAGGTATTTTGTTATTCATGTGAGTAGGTACCATCTGCGAACATTTTTTTTTATCTTCCAGTACCACCCAAAAACTGCAAATATCTGCCTGCTCGGTAGAATGATATTAGATGCACATCATAAATTTCTTTTGTCTCAATTCACCCCTCTCGTTAAAAACAGAAACCTGCCACATTTTTCCGTTGCTTTCTTAGGGCTATATACTGCCTCCATGCTGGAAGTGAAAACGGCTTCGTGGATGGGGTATCTCTCGTTTTCTGGGCGAAAAAGAGTGTTACCAGTGACTACCACATTGAAATGGATGGCCCACGCTTTGAGAGATGGTTCAAAGAACAGCTTTTACCAAACATTGAGCCACGGAGCGTAAGTATCATGGATTATGCTCCATACCATAATGTTCAGCTGGAAAAATTGCCCTCGACGTCGTCGCGCAAGGCCG
Organism: Rhipicephalus sanguineus; assembly: GCF_013339695.2. Taxonomy (NCBI): domain Eukaryota; kingdom Metazoa; phylum Arthropoda; class Arachnida; order Ixodida; family Ixodidae; genus Rhipicephalus; species Rhipicephalus sanguineus. Next base: position 183,845,071 of record NC_051180.1, on the reverse strand, counting down.
AGATTCAATCTTTGTTGACTAAAAAAAAAAACATCCCGTGGTCTAATCACCAGTTGAAGCCCGAGCTCATTCAGCTGGTTAACCAAAACCAGCACCTTTTTTCTGGATACCGGATTGATGCCCCAGCCAAGGTTGCTGGTCGTGACAGTGTTCGGCTTCCTCCTTACCATTGTGAATTCAACCCTATTGAAATAGTATGGAGCCAGGTCAAGGGGTATATTGAAAGCCAACAACAGGTTGATCACTCTTGCTGTAGTCTAAGAACTTCTGGACTAAACCATTGCCCTTGTGACTCCAGAAAACTGTGCGCGCGACTGCGCTCATGTGGTGGGACTGTTGGGAACGATGGGGTTCAACCTATAGTCCTCTAGTTCAACCAACTCTGGTCCCCTAGGTCAACACAACCGCTGTCAGCAGTGAAGCGGCAGACGCTGGCGAGCATTGGTCGCCACGCTGACATGGCCAGGCGGTTGGCGAATGCAAAACCGCAAGAGCCGGAGTGAAAAGCAAAAACAAAAAAAGAAAGAAAATTGTGATCTGCACGCAGATTTTGTTTTGTTTGTAATTTACTTTTAAGGTGTTTACTGCAGTAGCGTAGCCAGAATTTTTTTTTTAAGGACGGAGGGACAACCATACTTTATATATGTTCGTGCATGCGTTTGTATGCGTACGTGTAAATACACACTCGCAAAACTGAAAAGTTTCGGGGGAGGGGGGAAGGTTGAACCCCCTCCCTTCGCATTGGTTCACTGCCAGGGGAGAAATTGACTCCACGCAATTCGACCCGGCCAATAGGAGGAATCCCCCCGTTCTGGTCTTTTAGGAATCTGGCTGTCTGCTCCTGCTCTGCACTTCTCAGTCATGCCTGAAACACACTCAGGAGTGCGTTGATTCGACAGTGCACACTTGACTCACTCTGCAGAACACGGGAGCTCGTACAGTGCGGGACAAAGCACGCTATGTTCAAATGTTGGCGCCTTTGTGTCATCTTAAGCAATAACATTTTTGTTTCCCTCTCGTAGATAGAGGTCGCGCACGTCTTCGTTTGAAATTATTTGCGTTTATGTGAAAATTTATAGTGCCTATATTTACGATTATGGGAGCCTGAAACATTGTTTTGCCTGCCTCTTTTTGGCGCCTACAACGAGATTTTTTAGTGCCTAAAAATCCGGCCTCTAATAATTACTCTGGGATCTTACTCCAGCAGCTGCAGTGATAGTAGTGTCAGTGAATTGAGTGGTATAGAGGAACTCTGGTGAACCCGGTGTGCGCTGCCTCATGTGATGCTGATTGTTTGTGAGATGCTATGTGTTCCTTTTTGACGCCCAACAGCTTGGAAGTATGCTCTGTCATTCTGAAAAAAAACAGGGCGTGCAAACAAGGACACAGGAAGGAAGTCAAGACACCACAAACGCCGACTAACAAGTGAAGATGTACACTATCCGCTTACTTGATTCTGGTTGCATGCAGCACCAAGCAGTCATTTAGTATGTTTGTTGTCAGCCTGTGAATTAGTCATTTCATTATCAGTTGTGGTTGGCACTTGTACTTCACACATAAAACGGCAGCGGAGGACAGCAAGCAGTGCGTAGTGGTGCATCACATATCTTGTTTCACCCGAAAGAAATGGTAGCAAAATTTTAATTACAACCCAAGAGACTGTAAACAGCTTTTCCAAATAGCTGTTATGGGTGGATGAACTGACAAGACTGGATGAATTATAGCTCAAGAGCTGCGAGATGGAAGTGACTCCCAGAAATGCATAGTCTCATCATTTGTAATCGTTTCACTCATCTGGCAAAAAAATACCACCATCAGATTTACTACGTACGTGGATAATAATTAGTACCCACATGCTCATGCTTTGTTTGTCTCTTCGATTGCACATGTTAAGTGCTTAAGTAAATGCGCATGTTGAGCACAAATACTTGATTCAAGTGCGTTTTTACAGGGCCAAATGACGAGGTCTTAAGGGAATACGCGCAGTAATGTGCGCGTCTTCATGAAGTTTTTGCTGTACATTGTAGTTAGGTACTTCATATAAGTGCTCACGGAGTCATAAATGTTTCGTTGAAACTACACGGCTGTCTGGCTTTGATAGATTAAGTTGTCTTGAAAGAAGGGGACGCAGTATTAAAGGTTTATTCCTGTGACTGGTGTGCGTGTGTGTGTGCATTACTACTTGAGCGGCCTTTAGATTTTAGTCAGCTGATTATGCAGGAAATATATAACAAAACACCTTGTTTTAGCTGCTGCAATTTTTCACGTAGCACAATTTATTCCTCCTGACAAATACCCGCCGTGCTCGGCCACAGCCACGAAAATCCAAATAGTAATGTGGAGGGAAAAGGGATGGTGTAATCACCAGGCTGAGTATGGCTCAGAGCATTTGCGTTGGACAAAGTTAGGTAATGAAATGTGCTTTACGATGTCAGGAACCAATTATTGCTGGCGAAATGGTACGTGACCACTTATTTTTTAACTTTAGAACCAGCGCTAACTACGTAAATGTTCAAAAGCATGACATTTTACAGACGTGCAGGGGTTTACACGCCTTCCTGTTCTAAGTAACCTAACAAGTGCAACATACGATTGCTATCCTGAGGTGTACATAATCGGCGCCATGCAGTATCGTGAGAAATGACACCATACCCGTACGGTTTTAATGAAGGAGACGGAAACGGGCAGCGGTTGGGATTGAGCATAAGATTTGTGGGTTCTGCAGCGGCGCGAGGTCGCCACTATACGTTTGCTGAGCCGCGAAGCATGTGGGCAATGGGCCACCGATGCCTTTTGATCCAGCGTAACTCAACGCGATCCAAACTGAATTTCACTTCGCGCCGCAGGATGTGCGAGCTGCTCTTCGGTATACCGCGCCCGCGGTATGTAAGCACGCTACACGCGTCAGTTTTCAGCTCTAGATGAGTTTACATATCAGTGCATGCCCTAAAAACTGCAGCCCTGAAAATATTCACGTCATTTCTGGATGACACAGAATGGCGTGAAACGAAACGCCAATATGCCCGAACGCTCGGTAATCGTGGTTGAACGCAATCAACCAAGGAGCAAATCCGAAGAAATGAACTGCAAGAAATATGAATTTGTCATGCCGAAACTAAAACCGAAACAAGTTCATCGGGGACTACTTTGGCGCAGTAAGACAGAGCAGTTAGCTCCGCCCCCGTAGCTTTCCCTTCATTGCCACAGAAAATTCCCCCGAGTATAGTGAACATTTATTCGCTATCTCCATACATTCGAATTTGGTTACCTATTTCTAAAAGAACCACATGATTTAAGAGTACTTCCTTTTATAGCAGCTTACTTTGATCCGATATATGTGTCTTTAACTTCTGTCCAGGGGAATAATATTGCAGCTCAGTTGAAGAGAGCAACTTAAGCTGCCCTCTTAAGTTTTCTCGGCTGTAGACAAAACATACGTCACAGGCTGATCTGTCCGACGGCGTATCCAAAATTTTCAACCTTGCGCGAACGCTCTACTCTTACGGTTCTTTGCTGTCAGGGGCGTGGTGTACTGGCCAGATTTCAAGCAAGGTTGGCTAGGATGATTAATGGCTCCCATGATAGGCCGCGTGAACTTCGCCTTTCAAGGGACTTCAGCTAACCCACAACTCGCTTACACCAAGCGAAAAATGTAAAGTTCACGAACCCCTTTCATAGTCTCGAAAGGAGCAAGCAGTACTCATGGGCCAGAGAGCGCCGTTGTGCTCGCTGCTGAACCCAGGGGACCTCAAGATGCGTTGCTTGCTTTTTTTCAGTTTCTTAATTCCCGACCTACTGAATCCCCCTTGACGCACTTGCCATCCAGCCAAGTGCATTTTTTTGTGTTTTTTCATGTTTTCTTCATTCTTCGTTGCTCCCCTTGCTTGCAGCTTAATTTAGAGTCGCGCTACTTCGCTGCGAACGTGTCTATAAAAATTCATCTCAAATCAGTTTCTGAATTCTGGTTACAACTTAAGCAGCAAACTTAAAAGGGAACTCCGGTATATATTCGACCATGGTGAGATAATGCCTTTTTCATATAGTATTAACAATCCTGTACCAGCTAGGGCGGTTGATTTTGGTGAGAGACTCGTCAATAACTTTAAATAAGCAATAAAATATGAGTCAAAACCGAAACCTAAACGGGGAGCTGCTCCGTGTTGGGTATGCGATGACGTCACGAAATACGCTACACGCCGCCAAGGCTGGCCAGTGTGCAAACATAGCACACGTGCTTCTTCTATCGCGCGAAAAGCAAGCTGGCGATGTCATCCGACGTAGAATCAAGCGGTGCCAGCCCGTCTGAACTTACCAGGGACAAGTTCAGCGATGATTGCAGCTACTATCTGAGTGCGGAAGCATCGCCTTTTGATTTTGACCAGTCGGCGCGTGATGTAGCTGACGTGCCCCTCATCGATCTCCTGGTTGCTCAGTATTGTGCGTGCTTAGTGTAAGATCCGATGTCAATGACGCCTAACGCGCTATGCAGCTAACAAAACCGAACAACAGTGGTCGCGTCGTCGCGTCGTCGCCTCGTAGAAGAAAACGCGCGGTGCATCTGCCTGCTGGACGAGGCGGAGTTGGAAAAGAGCAGGCACGTTACGTCACATAGACAGGGTATCCCGCATTGACAGGCGTGATTCTGGAATTGGCTACCATTACTTAAAATTCGTTTTCTGAAAACCTAAATGACTTACGGTTGTACAATTTGGCACATGTTATCGGGGTACCGAATACAACATATATTGAAAGTATTATTGAAATAGTTGAATATCGAAAAATCGCCGGAGTTCCCCTTTAAGTAAATGCCTGCTTAGAGGTCAACCGCACACTTACGGAAGAGGCGCTTTGCCTAGTGTGTTCGGATTTCATATGGAACATGCATACGCAGTGTTCTAATTGCGCGAAATTCTTGGAAGGCATTGCAAGTAGCAAGTCGCCGTAACGAATGAAGCATAAAATGCTGAGCGAGTAGTGCGTGAACTATCAAACACAATCTTCAACATATCATAATTTTGCTAATAACTGCTAAAACGAAGAATGCCGCTCGATCAAGTTCACTGTCATCCCCCTACCCGATAAGTAAACAATCGAAACAGCAACCCTCTGATTCAATGCAACTAGCTGCGCAAACCAGCAGGATGGTTGAAAAACATACACTTCGCACTTTTGCAACCATTTAGGTCCATCGAAAACATTTGTTTTTAGGCTCAATTCCTCGAGGTGCGGAAAAAAAGTATATAAGCTGGGTCGCTGTTTCTCGTGTTTTTAGCACGGCACAGGCAAGCAGTCAACGTCATTGGTAAGACTGTGTCACGGCATTATTATGTATGGTTAATTCACTTCTGCCACACATCGACTGTGTTCGCGGTCGTTGTTAAAAGCGTGACGCAATGAGCACTCAAAACTACCACATGACACTGTGAACACCAAACCGCACATTGAAACACGCGTAAAGTGTTGACTGCTTCTAATCTTTTCTTTTTTCAAGCGAAGCTTTTTCCGAGTTACAGATTTCATTGCTTGCAAGGGCATCGCACTCGAACAACCCGGAGCCAGCGAGTGTGTAGAGACATGTGCATGTACCGAAATGCGGTCATCGAGGATATGCCGGTCACATGCGCATCTGTATTCGCAGTTTTCCAAAACCTGGTGCTCTATCAATGATGGGCTTGTCGGCGGTCATCCTCTTCTGATATAAAAATCCGATATTTTATCGAAGTCATTTGTCCTTCCACGTTGCCACACTTCATTGTTGCCTGGATATGACCGCATTACCGTCTTTGTTGCCTGTAGGGACAGAAGTGTTGTGCTCCAAGCACGTGGGTGAAGCTCCAATTGCCGGCATAGAGGAAGGAAACAGGAGGGAGCATTGCGCAGTGCGATAGAAAGAAAGAAAAGGAGTAGGTCACACACGCACACGTTAACCTTCGCTAGCCCCCATTTCGCCGATAAGGGGAGGGCTCCTAAATATTTATCTATCACATTACTTCAATTTTATTGTGTGACTGACTCCCCACACATTGGAAGAATCCGGGGTCGAGACGCTTGAAAATGTAACTTTCTCATGAAATGCCATGACGTTCATGAAAGTGATCACCGGCTTTGGGTGTTTTTCCTGTGGCGAACAACACTTACTTGGTTCAGGAGCAAGCACGACTTTCTCAGTGACATAAATTGAGCTATATGGTATTCAACATTCGTTCCCTGCATCAGGTTCCATAGGCTACAGTGTTTAGGCACCGATAGACGCTTGCAAAGCTTCGGAGTGAGCGCCATTTCTGAAATTTTACCTAGACATAAATATAATGTGTGAGCCTGAGATTAAGCACTATCTCAGAAAAAGAAACATCTGTCAGATACACTGATACTGAAATTCACGCGACGACGCTTGCGTTCGCACAGCTGTGGCGCCAACGTGGCCGAGAATACGCAATGTCCCCATTTTGCCGCTGAGGGAAGGACTCCTAATTTATTTATCTATCACATTAGTTCAATTTTATTTCTCATTTATTGTTTCTAAAACGAAGGCCAGAGAGATTTAAGTGTGTTCATTCCCATGCCGAATACTGGAAGCAGCGATTTTATAAACCGCAGACATTATTAACAACAAATTTGCCGCACTTTGCGAGTTTCTGGCGTCTGAACATTCAGCTACATTCTTCTCAAAGACGCAGATAAAAAGCTAAACGAAAAAAAATATCCTCAAGATATTAACTTGATGTAGTAGCCCTAACACTCTAAATAAAAACGTGGAGCGGTGATATGAGCACCCCTGATCTTTAACTCATCGCGATCACATAAGGGTTCAACACGGTCTGATGCAATGCACATCGTCCCACATTGCGTATTCTTGGTCACGGTTATAGTCACGGTGGCACCACAGCTGTGCGAAAGCTTTCTTTATTGTGAGGTATAAAAAAATATAAAAAAGAATAAAACCTCGGCCCGCACTATAAAAGCAAGCGTGGTTGCGTGTATTTCGAGCGCCTTGATGATGATATTAATGTAGGCAAAATCACATATAGCAATGCTAACTACAGCATGCGCACGCTCGCGCAAAAGAGAAGTATTCTTCCTCTTGTTTTTCGAGAGCGTTGATGATGATATTAATATAGGCAAAATCACATATAGCAATGCCAACTACAGCATGCGCACGCTCGCGCAAAAGAGAAGTATTCTTCCTCTTGTTTTTCGAGAGCGTTGATGATGATATTAATATAGGCAAAATCACATATAGCAATGCCAACTACAGCATGCGCACGCTCGCGCAAAAGAGAAGTATTCTTCCTCTTGTTTTTCGAGAGCGTTGATGATGATATTAATATAGGCAAAATCACATATAGCAATGCCAACTACAGCATGCGCACGCTCGCGCAAAAGAGAAGTATTCTTCCTCTTGTTTTTCGAGAGCGTTGATGATGATATTAATATAGGCAAAATCACATATAGCAATGCCAACTACAGCATGCGCACGCTCGCGCAAAAGAGAAGTATTCTTCCTCTTGTTTTTCGAGAGCGTTGATGATGATATTAATATAGGCAAAATCACATATAGCAATGCCAACTACAGCATGCGCACGCTCGCGCAAAAGAGAAGTATTCTTCCTCTTGTTTTTCGAGAGCGTTGATGATGATATTAATATAGGCAAAATCACATATAGCAATGCCAACTACAGCATGCGCACGCTCGCGCAAAAGAGAAGTATTCTTCCTCTTGTTTTTCGAGAGCGTTGATGATGATATTAATATAGGCAAAATCACATATAGCAATGCCAACTACAGCATGCGCACGCTCGCGCAAAAGAGAAGTATTCTTCCTCTTGTTTTTCGAGAGCGTTGATGATGATATTAATATAGGCAAAATCACATATAGCAATGCCAACTACAGCATGCGCACGCTCGCGCAAAAGAGAAGTATTCTTCCTCTTGTTTTTCGAGAGCGTTGATGATGATATTAATATAGGCAAAATCACATATATAGCAATGCCAACTACAGCATGCGCACGCTCGCGCAAAAGAGAAGTATTCTTCCTCTTGTTTTTCGAGAGCGTTGATGATGATATTAATATAGGCAAAATCACATATAGCAATGCCAACTACAGCATGCGCACGCTCGCGCAAAAGAGAAGTATTCTTCCTCTTGTTTTTCGAGAGCGTTGATGATGATATTAATATAGGCAAAATCACATATAGCAATGCCAACTACAGCATGCGCACGCTCGCGCAAAAGAGAAGTATTCGTCCTCTTATTTTTCGAGAGCCTTGATGATGATAATAACGCAGGGAAAACACGATTATCTCCGAGCCAGCTCCTCAATCATCATTCACTTCGTGGATATGGCGTGATTTTTTTAAGTGAAGTGCGTAGTTTAGTGAGTCCATATGTTTTCACGTCAATGCGAGTCACTCTGTTCATAGTTCCGATATATTATTTAAACAATCCACAGCATATCCACGGGGTGAATGATGATGAGTGGGGCGAAGCTCCGGAGGCAATCATTGGTAAACCGTGAATACTCCGAGCGAAAGTGAAAGCGCGCCAACAGCGAGCGGATTTTATTACAACGGTCCCCCTAGCGTACGTTGCCGCACTAAATAGAACGATTGCCTTCCAACAATGACACGCGCCATATGTGAATCTTCCGTGAATTTTGCCCAGTACATCATCAACGGCGTGAGATCGGGCGCGTTTATACTAAAGGGTCGATGAGAGTCATGGCGACTTGCAGCTCACTTTATTTTACATGTACGCTGTGAAGGTTTATTGTTTAATCACGCACAGGAGATATCTCACGCAGGCACTACCTTGGAGGTGAAAATCCAGTGCCTATATATACGGGGTGGTCAGTGAACGGTTGTGCAACGCGAGCAGTCGGTTTTTTCAATCAAGAAACTCGCTAGGAGACGCTGCCTGCGTCGGCCTCGCGAGTCGAGAGAGGGGGGGGGGTGACTAGAGCACGCATCTGCAACGCAGGGAGCGCCTCCGCGCCGTCTAGGGATTTTTCTGAGAACCAGAGGTGGCTACGACAGCGCCATCTAATGAACACTCCAAAAACTAGAGGTGGCTACCTATACTACTACTACTACTACTACTACTACTACTACTACTACTACTACTACTACTACTACTAATACTACATACTACAGAGGAGGGACAGACCCACAACCAAAGGAGCTTCGCCCCTGAAACTTCACTATGCAAGTGACAGCGACTGATTCCCGGCAATTTGAGTCCCTGAAGCTTATTTCCAGTGCGACTAAGAACCGTAACGCCACGTTTTATGGACGAAAATTTGCATTGCTCCATGGGAGTATTGTAGGGGGAGCGCCACTTGAAACGAAGACCGATAGAACCCCGGTAACATCAGTCTCTCCGTATCTCTATGCCCACCGTCGGTGTTCGCTCGCCATGCGTTTGTTGTCATATTCCCCGTCATCGATTTGGCATTCAAGCGAGGGCTGCACCGATAGCTGCCGTGACTACAGTCGTGAGCAATATAACCTGGTCTATACAACGGAGACATTTCTCGGATACACAAAACAGACAGTAAAAATGTACTGCTGAGTCGGCCGGTCATCTCGCTGCAAACATTAACAAAGATGTAATGTGACGTGTCCCATAAAGTATTCAGCGGTGCCTCAAATATCTGTTTTGTATTTCACGAATGTCTAAATACACACGTTCTCAATACGGGGTTTTAAAAAACATTTAAAAAGAAATAACGGCTGCGTACGAAAACCTGTAAACAAAAGCATGACTTGTGTCGAGATCGTTATTTTTTATTCAGATTTTTTAGTAAGTTCTGCAAAGAAAGAAAGAAAGAAACAAAGAAAGAAAGAAAGAAAGAAATGCTTAAAAACGATACAAAACCTGTGTCCGCTGCTGCTCTAACTACATAAATCCCCTGATTCATCTAAGTACACTAAATTCTGCTCTTTTGGATACTAGTACCTGAAAGCGCACGGAAGGCCAGCGTAGATGCTTAAACACGTAAGGCTCGTCCCATCCATTATCACCTTGACACTTCCCATAGAAACGTTGATTTTATCATCCGGGTACTGCAAAGCAACATTTCCTCATCTAGTACATTCTTTCTTATCTTGTGTTGAAGGCCAGCGTCGAATTCTTACTACCGGGACAGATTAATTTTACGGCCGCCATTCGGCACAAACGAGAATTAACGAAGGGTGAACGGACAACTTACTTAAATCCCGAAATTGCTCGAAAGTTAAACCACACTCAGAAGGTGTGTAGCCGCCCCCCTCCTTTCCCAACGAAACGGAAGAGCTAACTAAAAAATACAAATGAAGAAGGCTGAATCAAAACATTGTGACGGAAATCGCTCATCTCACTTTTCTCGTTACTTAGTTTTTATGTGTGCGTGTCGAGCAACGCACAAACACCGGAAGATTACGAGAAGCAGAAAAGCGAGCAAGCGAGGTAGGTTTGTCGCAGTACTAGCTGCGCGGCCGTCGCTAATAAACTCGATTTGGCGCACTTGTCTCTGTTTAAGAGAGAAATTGAAATCAAAAGCAAGAAGAACGCCGGCGGCTAACAAGGATCGTTCGATATAAGAAACAAAAGCACAAAGAGAACATAGCCTTCGAGAGAGTCATTGGAAAGACACGCTACTCGCGTTTACATTTACTTCGACTTGCAGCATAACGGTACTGTAGCACGAGGAGAACAAATGGAAAGGGCGGTGGGGGGTACGGATCTTCAAAGCAGAAAAATGAAGTCGCGGTGTCGACAAATGAAGAAGCGCTGCCGTCGGCGCCTCCTGTTTCCGCTACACGTGAGGTCCCCCGCGCTCCCACCTCGTATGCATTGCACCAGTTTATTAGCTTTCCCTTTCTTTATTTTCTCTTTTATATCTCCTTGTTATTGCGAGAAAAAAATAAGAGCATCTGGAGTGCGAGAGGTATTCGCAAGTTGCGGGCCTCGACAGCGGTAACAGTGCAAAATTGGAAGATGGTCCCCCCGGAAGTTTTCTCTCATTACGTTCCCCTAGCAACTGCTGAGATGGAGAACGAGAGGGGGTGCTGCCTGCAGGGACTGCGAGATTAAAGGCGCTGCTCTCATATAAACTGAAAATGTGGCCTTCCCTAATGGGCAGCTCCCTTTGGAAATCAATAGGGGCGAAGAAAGAGGCCCGTGCCATCAAGTTAGATATAGGGGCGCACGGGAAAAGGCAACAGGAAGGATACCGAGCACCCTGCCGATACCGAGGCAAAACAACCCCAAAAGATTAAGACAAAAAATGGAGCGAAATATACCTGGGCGAGCTGTTCCACCTTCTCGTTTTAGAAGCACCTCTACGGGAACCGCATCCGATGAGAGAAAAGTGCGAGACAAATCAAAGCACACAGGACAGCACGCAGTCACGTGGGAGTGTCACGTGGTCGTGATGTGGCGAAGGCAGCACTCAGCACGTCAGAGATGAAACTCTATTTGGCCGAACTTGTGGCCGGGAAACTGAAAGTCAAACTACAGCAATACACTGATAGCGGCGAACAGAGCGTCGACCGTCGATCAACTGCTCATGGCTGGGACGCACCGTCTTTTATACATCACGCATCGAACTTTCCAGTCTTATCACTGATGGTCGCGCAAGCTCCGGAATAATCTAGACTATACGCGTCTTGTGCGCAATCTTAACAAAATGATCTACTACAATCGCGAAGCTTCACGAACACTGCGGCACGGTCAGCGCTGAGCGTTGCTAACGGTTCTTGCTGGTCAAACCCGAATACATCAAAATAAAACAGGAAGTGGGCGTGGTAGGAGCTGTGGAAAAGGTCATGGAGGAGGAAGAGAGCACGACCTATAAAGGTTGGGGAGCAGGGGAAAAGGTGTATCGTAGAAAGTGTCTGGGATCGTCTTGGTTAAATCTCGGCCCTGCTTGCTGTGACATTTTTCATTCGAGTGGATACGGCCGTGTATTTCCTTCCGACGTCGAACGTTTGTAGGAGCTTCTGATCCCGTTGTCATGCATGGAAATGCAGTCCCAGTAAGCCCCGAGCTGCACTCCGATCCGAGCACGGCACGCGCTGGAGAAAGGAATCAATTACGCTGCTTGTTTTTCGTGGACTGGGCATGCACTTTGTCTACTCGTCGAATAGGGCATACGTCGAAGTATTAGTAAAAGCGCGTAGAGAACGTAGCTGCCTGCCAGTGACAAGTAATCTACATAGCGCTTATGTGAGAAATGGCGAAAACATCTTGATGTATTGTTCAAGGGTGCACGCATAATAGGCGTGCCGAAAGGTAATATCGCCAAACATTAAAGATTACAACCTATAGTTCGGTATTTCACGTTCACGTAAGCGTCCGAATGCCAAACACGTTGCTTTGTATTGAATAGAATAGAAGAGGAGGATAGGTCACACTTTCTTCAAGTTCACGCGCGTTGGAGGATGTTACCATACTGACGCTGTACTGTTTCTTCTGCAGTTATTCGGATTGGCTCCATTATCATCCTCTTCTCTTCTCCCTCTGTTGCGATGAATATAGAGCAACTTGACCTTTACCATGATTAACGATTTACTCCATCTGCTATATGTCCTGTGGTTAGCGTTCACCCTATATTCCTCTGCGTTTCAGACGTATGACTTTAAACAATAAGTCCTGCTGTGTTTATTTCAGACGGGCGTAAGGCGCCCTTCCACCACCGTCAGAACGTGCTCGCAAACGGCACCCTGCTGGTACTAGTCATCACTGTCCAGAACACAGGAAAGTACACATGCTTGGCAACGAACGAGGAAGGACCGAAAGCCGGTGCCAGCCTGCACGTCGCCGTTAAAGGTAGGTGCTAGCAATGACAACGAAGCGAATTGAAAAATGGGCAGTAGGTGTAGGGTTCCACTGTTTCCGCGAAATAATTTGTCGTTCTGGATTGGTTGTTCCCGAAATACCTTGATGTTATTTTGTAAACGTCTTTAGTACACGGTGTTACGACAACTGGCTGAGTAGATGAGCTGTGCACAGTTCAGTTACATGTGACTAAATTTAGTCATCCGCAAAACTTAGGTCCCTTCAGTACCGTGAACTATCTCCCTATATTTGCGCTGAAACTACGTTGAAAATTGAGCACCCAGATAAATTAACTCCGCCTGTGCTGCTGAATTTTCACTGAACTTGTGTTAAGACCCTCTGTCCTGTCTAAAGTCGTTGGCCATGCAACAATCTATATGAACCGCACTTCCGTATCACAAAAGAAGTCGCGTTGGAAAAATTGCTAATGTTTGCTTTTAAAAGCGCGGAACGCGTACACTAGAAACGGTACGACTCGCTAGCCATGGTCAGCATAACAACAATTTTCATGTGGTCTCGCTAAACTTTCCTTTCCGCTACGAAAAGGCATGTATTCTAAAATTGACGCTTTAAAGCATAATTCCACCCCAGCTAAGTGAGTTGTTGCCGGCTGTTTTAAGAAATTACAATATTCAATAACTTTCTCGACTTAAAAAAGTTCCCACGTTGTCATAGACCTCTGTACAGCGGCTGAGCATATAAGTATTTTACACATAGGGAATTCTTGCCTACGAGTAATCTACAATGTTGCGTCTAGCGCTTTCACCGACACAGCTTACGCCCTTTTTGTTACGTGTAGGCGTTTACACAAAGAAGAAGCACTAAATTAAAAGCGCAAAGCATATCTCAGTCATCGTGTTAGCTCTGAACAATTTCTACACCTTTGTCCTTTCATCAACCGTATTTCGTCACAAAACTTACAAGTATCCGTAATACGAAGTTGTTGTGAAGCGTTCATTTCGCTTTATATGTGCTCTTTTGTGTGGTTTTACATTATCACCGAAGCCTAATACAAAATCACGCCCTCGTCATACTGCAGGAGAAAGAGAACTACCATTGTCAAGGCGCCAAACGATATTAACCTACTAGAAAAAAGACGTCGATACATTCTAACACAACACATCTCTGCGAACAGCGTCATTGCGCGATTCTGGAGGGTGAGATGAACACAAATGGGGCGGAAGGCGGCGCATTGTGTTCTTATGCGTGCATTTGCATGCAGCTTCCGCTGAGACAATATTCTAGTGCGTAGGCTGAAATTGGATTCAAAAGTCAGACAAGGATTGTGGAGTCGCAGTGGCAGTGAGCTGTTTCTCATTCATCGGCACTGTTCGGGGCGCTCTAACTAAATGAGGTCCCGACTCCCGGGTGAGAGGCTATTTCGCCGGCGATTATGTGTACGCTGCGCTGCAGTAGCGTTTATTTAGCGTGGAAGAGCGTCGATCTCGTGAGGCCGAGAACAGAGGACCAACTAAGCTCCTGGATAAAAGTTTTAGTGCCGTGCGCAGCGCGTACTGCTCAGATTTAATTTAGCAAGCACACTTCAATTCACAAGCCCCGCTTTCTGAAATGCCAAGGGTAAGTCTTTTTGAACGCTGCTGACTGTATTGTTACTGTATAGTTATGCAAATCGAGAAAGAAAAAGGCATTTTACGGACAAGACATTAATGAGCGTATCAAGTGAAGTTTCACTATACAGTGAAACTTCACTTGAACGAACTTCAACCCCTGGGTTGAAGTCCGTTCGGCCCCTAGGAAATGTTCGTTGAAGTGAAAGCTCTCTGAAATGAGATTTGCCATGTTACAACTTGTTATCAGGAACTAAAGAGAACAGCAGTTCTTGAAATGAAATTTGAACTCTTTTATTTACAATGCTGCTTATTTGAATGTGAATTTCTGCTTATTTAGCATGTTTTGGAAAATCGAGTAATCTTTTTTGCACTTATGCACTTAGGACAGCCATGATCATTAGCTGAGTGTCCAAGCTCTCATAAACCTTCTCCGGCATAATACCTTGCTGGGCCGCGAAGAGCTTCACTTTTTCCAAGTACATTAGTGCTTCTTTGGCTGAAATTCTTGGTGCTTCGTCTGCGAGGGCTGTTTATTCCTCCTCTTCTTCTTCCCTGAGGTAGGGTGCACGCTATAATCACTTCTGTGGATAGAGTGGTGCATGTCTTAACGCGAGGGTCTCAGGTGACGTGGTCCTCGAAACGCAAAGCGCTGCCTGTGCCCAGTGTTTCAGACCATTTCTGACCAGCAGACGTTCGTTCCAGCGGTATTTTATTGTACGTGTACGTGCTCATGCTGTAGGCAAGGAACGGGCGCACTTATTCGTGTGATGCCTTCTTGTCGAAACATTGGTTATTAGATGCGAAGTATCTTAAGGCGGAGCTCAATCCGGTGGTGGTGTGCGGCGTGACCACCCTTACTGCGCATGCGCATACCCTCTCCACACACCTCCTCTCCACTCCTCCTCACCATTCCCCTGTCATCTACCCTCTCCCATTTCCCCTCTCCACTCACCCTCTCCCCTCCCCCTTTCCACTCTTCCTCTGAAACGCGGGCTAGACATGCCGAAATTCTCTCCTGCGCAACGCCGCGATGAGCTCGAGCGCATGCGCGTCCCCTCCCCTTCTCTCCTCTCCTACGCTGCCCCCTCTCGCCCGCCTGTCGACCGCGTTCCCCGCTCGCCCTGTGAGAATTAACGGCCAGGCTAGATGGAAGATACGACGCGCGTAGCGTCGCTCTTCGCGTTCCACAACGCGAGCTCGGTAGCATGCCCAACGAACGCCAACGGAACGCGATCGTGCAAGTGCTCCGGCTTCGCATCTACTCATGGTCCCCTTTAGCGGAACATGGTGTAACTTTTAGGGGCGAAGCTCCTTAAGGCGGCACCCGTTCGTCCCTCGTAGTAGTGCGTAACCAGTCGTAACGCTAGTACCAGATCTTGACCTCCAAGGTGGTGCCGGTGGGAGATTTTTCCTGTGCGTTGTTGAACAATAAAAAATTCGCAGCGTGCGCGTTAACTAAAAGCCGAATTCTTCTGTCTCTCATTCCCCATTAGCAGCCATTGGCATGTTCCAGTAGGAAACGTTAGTAGAAGTAGAAGTGTAAGTGTTAGCTAAAAGCCGACTTCTTCTGTCTCTCATTCCCATTAGCAGCCATTGTTTACCTCCAAGGTAGTGCCTGGTGAGATTTCTCCTGTGCGTGATTAAACAATAAAAATTTTGTTCAAAACCCCGTTGATTGATGAAATAAACCAACGAAACACGCCAGATGTTTTCTAAAAGCAAAACGAAAGAACGCCAGATGTTTCTAAAGCAAAACGAAAAGACGCCAGCTGCTTAACGAAATACGCCAGATGTTTTCTAAAGCAATGGTTTTCTAAACAATGAAAATTCACAGCGTACATGTAAAATTAAAGTGAGCTGCAAGTCGTCATAACTGATCGAACCTTTAGTATAAACGCGCCCGAGCTCACGTCGGTGATGATGTACTGGGCAGAATTCACGGAAGATTCACGGTTTACCGATGAACCTCCGCAGCTTCGCCCACTCTTCATCATTCACTCCGTGGATATGCTGTGATTTTTTTATATAGCTGCGAGAAAAGCGGCACCACATGATTAACTGCAGGCTTGCAAAAATGTCTGGCCATTCGCTTGCAGGTACCAAGGTTACCTCGACCGAAATGAGTATTTCTACTCCAATGAGATACAGGCGCTCGTCGGTGTGGCGAACCTGTTGCCTAAGAGTACGCCCCAATTGTGTAAAGAGCTCGTACTTGTAGAACGTTGCCAAAGAAAACTCGTTGTAGTGCAGTTTGTTCGAAATGTGACTGCTTCTGACACACACAGCGCCCTTATTTAGACAGTACTGTACGAGTTACGAGCGCACTTAACATTGTGACTCAACACTGTTGCTTGACAGCGTATTACGTCTTCGTACAGTCAGTCAGAAATATTTACGGGACACGGCATTTGTGGAAAACATGAATTCCAGTGACGCCTGCACCGTACAGAGCACCACTTCCAACTAGCTTTATAGTCTATGTTACGTAAGGCATATGGGCGCCGCCATTATGGGCTGTTAAACGAATGTCTTCTTAATTTTGTATATCTGACACGAACTGATAAAGTCAGGAAACGCCGAATGCACCAACCCAACAGTTTTCATGTGTATACGCCCACCATAACACTGTTCGCTTAGTTGTTCAAGATAAAACACGGCAAGGTTAACAGCCCAGCATAACGGAACCAAAACCCGTGCGTATATAGTCTATAAACATTGTTGAAAGTGTGTGTGTTGCGCGCGCACGCGCGTTGGCCGTCGAACAAACTAGCATCTACCATGGAAACGCATACCTCGAAAAGTGTGCATACTTCCCGAAACATGCCCGCGCAAATCCATTTCGCCAAAACGACTGCTTGTACACTATAATTCCCTTGTGCTGGTTTGTACCTGTGTACACAGGTGAAGTGTTTCTTTTATTTTTTTTTTGTACGACAGCAAGTTCCATGCGCGCTAAGAGGAACAGAGGAGCCTAATCGTTATTTGCGTCTCGATGTGAGGCATCGTACCGCAGTCGTTGGTTGCTCTGCGACGCTGTCAGGCGAGCGCGGGCGAGCTGACGGGCATGATCGGCTCGCCCGATAGCGTCACGAGCATACTCGCTGGTGGCGGAAGTATTGGCCGAAATGATGGTGACCAGTGGTAAAGTCGGCTCTCTTCCGTACTATAGGTAGATGGGTGAAAAGCCTGCTGTGTCGTGACGCGTGAGTAGTACGCGAAAGTTGTGTAGGGTAGGGCAATATCCCAGTCTCGGTGGTCCGGCGACACGTACATACATAGCGAGCATATCCGTAAGTGTGCGATTGAAGCGTTTCGTGAGGCTGTTGGTTTGAGGGTGGTAAGCAGTGGTCACTTTGTGCTGCGTGGAACAGGAACGCAGGATGTCGGCGATGGCTTGAGAGAGAAATGTACGGCCACGGTCTGTGAGCAGCTGTCTTGGGGCACCGTGAACCAATATAACGTCGCGTAACAGGAAGTCAGCAACGTCGGTTGCACAACTAGTCGGTAGAGCTCGCGTAATAGCGCAGCATGTAGCGTAATCAGTAGCCGTGGCTATCCACTTGTTTCCCAATGTTGATGCAGAAAAAAAACCAAGCAGGTCTAACCCAACGCGATGAAACGGTTCCGTGGATATGTCCACTGGTTGAAGATGGCCAGCAGGGAGCAGCGACAGTGTTTTGCAATGTTGACATAACTCACGCGTAGCAACGTATCGACGTACCGAGCGAGCACGGCCTGGCCAGAAGAAACGGCGCCCTACGCGCACGTACGTGCGAGATACGCCAAGGTGTCAAGGTGTGGGCGCATTGTGAAGTTCAGCGAGGACACTGCGCCGTAAATTCTTAGGCACCACAAGAAGGCCAGGCCCATCAGGTCAGAAATTGCGGCGGTATAGGACGCCCTCTTGAAATACAAAGTGACGGACGGAGGCGTCGTTTGGGGAAGATTCGGCGCGGCTGATGATGTCAAGCAGCAGTGGATCCCCTTTCTGTTCTTCCCCAATGTGAATGAAGGCGGACACGGAGAAGATGGAGTGCACCGTGTTCGCGTCGGTATCATCAGGATCGTCGACAGGGTACCGGGAGAGGCAATCGGCGCCCTGGTGCAGGTGGCTAGATTTGTACACGACCGAGGGAGAAAAATTTTGCAGGCGCAAAGCCGAGTGACCAAGGCGCCCTGAGGGATCTTCAAGAGAGTTAAGCCAACAGAGCGCATGGTGGTCGGTAACTACCGTAAATGGGCGTCCACACTCTTATTCAAGTACCGTATAACGTCCGGCACATAAACGGCCCATTTTTATTCCACCACAACGTACTGCATATAAGCGGCCCTTCAATCGCCATTAAGCGTGACAAATTCTGCGGTGACGGATTGGCGAGCGGTCGCAACGCTTATATGGAGCCCGAGGCGGAAATGGCTCGAGCGGACGCGAAAGGCGGACGCAACGCTTATATACAGAGCCCCGCCTCCCTGACCTTCGCCTGTGTGAAAAGCCACAAATACGTTTTATTTTTAATAAAAATTATGGCCTGTAGCATATCACGACACTTCTGCCACCTACATTCTTTTTGGTTTAGACTGTAAGCTAACAGTTGCAACAGGTCTCGTACTGCCGGAGCACCACCAGCTTCCCGTGAACACATGTGTGCCGCGCTTACATGTTTATCGTGTATTGTGTGCGTTTATTGCGTGCTTATCGTACGCGACATTCGTCGACTGGGCATTTTCCGCGTGTTGGGGCGTTCTCCTGCCTTGATCCAGTGGCGGATGATGGTCGTTGTTCGTTGCCACTCAACACAGCCTCACGGGACGCACAGCTTTGTGTCCGCGCTCAAAAGTGCTTTCTTGCTTCGTTCATCGATTACTCACGTTGATCGAGTGATCGAGTGTACTTCCGAAGACAATCCGCGTCCGAGTGTTTTGACAAGCGGCGACCGCGGTTCCACAGGAGCGGAAGCTTGAGCCTTTTGACGAGCGACTGTGCCAAACTTGGGTAAGTTGAAGAAGGTCGCTGAACTACGTAACTTTGTTACTTCATTGCATGAAAACTGTTTGCAGGAACCGTCGTATTGGCACAGCGAGGATGATCAACAGATACCCGATAGGCAGGTATGTTTGTGCTTTGGGTGCTCTTATATACACCAGCATAAATGACATGTTTGAAGGATGCGCATTGCGCTACGCAATCTTATGCTTCGATCATGCAGGCCTCGTGTCGTTGTGCTGTTATTCCTTGACTGTTTACTGTACGAGATCATCGCTTGAGAGTGTTTCTAGAATCCCTTGTCGCCGTTAGAAAGTGTGTGCTTTTAAACACATGGGGTCGTCCCATAATGTTTTCACTGTGGTGATGCGAGAGTTCACCAAACTCGGCAATAACACGCAAAATTATCACAAGACTGGGGACGTGATACAGGGGCGTAGCCAAGGGGGGTGTTGGGGGGGTTTCAACCCCCCCCCCCCCGAAATTTTTCAGTTTTGCTTGCGTGTATAGGCACGCACACAAACAAACCCACGCACGAACATACATAAAGTATGGTTGAACCCCCCCCCCCCCCCCCCCCCGAAAAAAATTTCTGGCTACGCCCCTGACGTGATAGCAAAACATACAGCCCTGACACGCGCACACGATGATGGATATGTTTTCGTGGTTGCGTCCCCGAGCTTTTCCGCCAGAAATCCATGCAGTTGTTTTGTGGTTAGGATTTTAACTTAGCTGCCTCATAAATGTTTTAAAGGAGCTCACTCGAAGTAATGTATTTGAGTGAATT